>NC_039488.1:999494-1237366 GCF_003590095.1 Trichoplusia ni | reverse complement strand
CCTAATTCACGGAACTCTAAGTACTGAGTGGTTCACGGAACTTTAAATATTGCTTTAATAAAAATGTTATTAGATACACACCCTGCAGAAATAACAATGTGTTGAAATTAATTTCTCCTATACCGACCCTATCATATCAGATTATCAAACATATAAGACTGAAAATATTTTCTAATTTTAATACTTTTAATACTGCTTTCATATTTAACAGCTGATTAATTTGAACGCACCAAAAGATCAAAAAAGCAATTCATTAAAACCGTTTAAAACCTTCGATTCCAAAGCCCAAATAAATTCATAACCTCCAAAATCTTCAAATTTTGTGTCAAACGATATTATACAACAAATTATCGGATAATAAATTATGGAGAGTTAATTGATTACTTTCACGAGTCCGGTCTATTCGGGTCAGACAAAGTGAGGCTAAATAACCTATTTATAGGATCCTCCCATCATTAAAGTGACGTTGACGTTGGATGCCAATCACCTAATTTGTTGACAGAAGTATGTAAATATTTTTGAAGACTTCGTCACTTAAGATTCTTATAATAGAATTCTTTGTTCGAAAGATGTATTAGCCAATTAGTTTACGAAATATGTTTTTTGAAATGATTTTTAAAAGGCTTTTATCAACACCTTGCCTTGGTAATGATCAAGACAAGGTAACGGTGCAATTCTAATTTTACGGTTCCAGACTTCAAAGGGAATCTATTACTAACGCTAAGATGTCTATCCGTCGGTCTGTTACCTAACCGTATCTTATCAACCGTGATAGCTCTAAAGTTTAAATTCTCTCAGATTATAATTTTTGTTGACGCTATACCAGACAACAATGAAAACATCATCAAGGTTTCACTTTGCATTTTATAGCAATTTTAATTTTTCTTTCGTCTATTCGTACTTGACCGGTTTTAGGTTACTTGAAATAAGTTATTTTAAGTCATACATAACATTTAAGTCTTCTCGCTAATGTTGTAACCATACAAACGATTTCGTTATATTTTCATCATTTTGAGAGCGTGCTTGTTTAAGGTTTCTATTAATAAAAATGTCTATTCTATTTCACAGTTCTAATAGCTTTCAACCCATATTATATAAATATGCTGAGAGTGGTTTTATTCCACTTATTTTGCCATCATTTTAACATATATTATAATAATAATTTCGTTAAATCTTGTTTTCGTTTCTATCTAGGAGTGAATTGTAGTAGATTGGAATAATTTTTCGAATTACGTACATAAGGTTTATGGAAAAAGGAATTATGTTCATAAAATAATAAAATTTCGCATTATAAATATTTTCTTGGAATCTTTTGACATCATATATCCAACTCGCATATGCTTCTGCGTAACAAATAATAATATATACTTTAACCAACCGCATCAATACACGAACAGACCCCAAAACTAAAACCACAAAACCATTTCGGAAATAAAATTACATGAAAATACACGTAAAAACGAAACATTTTGATTTATCTCGTACAGGAATAACAAAGGCATAATACGACATCAAAATTTGATACAATAGACGTGGATCCGATAGAAATCGTTAAAGCTATTTAGGCGAAGGGAGAAATATCGTGCGAGGTCCGTTACATTGCGGAGTTACAAAGATCTGGTCATGAAAGTGTTATATCACAGCCGGCAATGTATTGCGACTGCAACGATATTTTTGCTCAGTCCAAATGAGCCTTTACCTTACCTTTACTTTGGCGGACAATGGGAAGTCATACGAATTACCAATAGACTGGATATTGTGGGCTTTGAACCTCTGTAGATTGAATAGTGACCAGAAATAAGGTGGATTAATGAATAATGGCAGATAAATTATTGGTTGATTATTTCCAAGGAAAATTGTTGTTGCTTACCGCGTGGTGTAGACCGTGTGAATGGAGGGTCGTGGAAGGATTTGAGTAAGCCTGTGCCCAGCAGTGGGTAACAGTGGGCTAGATAATTTTATTTTATTGGTTATGTACTATCAGTCATAGTATCATGGATCAATAAGATCTGAAGGAGACTATGTTAATGACAAGATATATTTATAGTATAAAAATGAGAAATTGTGAATCGGGCTAGCTCGTATAATACTGAAAATAAATTTAGAGCAGTTTTTCATTAAGTACCTAATTATATTTTTCCACTACTTATGCCTCAAGATCCAGCTTCTTGCCAAATTTCATGATTCTAGGTCAACGGAAAGTTAATGTAATGCTACCGTCTCTATTTGTATGAGAATTTAAGATTGTTTGCTGTCGTTCTCTCCATGAAAAATATGATATTTTCATAGGAAACAAAATGAGTCTATGCAAATACTTATATAAAGCATTCCCGCTAGGATTTTGTCGAACCTAATTATTTTTGAAACATTTTCTTTTTGGCATTATTTTGATAAGATTCTATTTCTGAACTTAAAGACTAACACCTTTTTTTCGGATTACTGATCAACTTGTCCTCAAAAGCGTTATTTTCTATTAAAGTCTGTGCATCAGTTTTTTTTTTGAGAATGCTAAGTCTAATCTCATGATAATTGAAGTAGGTTTGCCACACTCGGGTCCATAAGCTGCTTTACTGGTCCTATATTCAAATGAGATGTAACCAAGGTTACCGACACAGCCTATAGCCTGCAACTGTCACTATGCTTTGCATTTACCATGAACGCTCAGCAAAATTACTACTGATGTGCGAGCGAGATGGCGCTATGTGATGTATATAGCGCTGTCTCATTTCTAAACGCGGTTTTAGAGGTTATATTTCGGGTAATGATTACCTTACCATATGTCGGCACGCAATGAGACGTCGGTGAAAGCCTCCTGTAATGTCTTGCCGCAAAGCCTGCGTAATGTGTCCGGTGTATATGTGCTTGTAGTATTATTGCTGTAGTAGTATTGCTCTGAGATTTAAGAGTTAAATGAGATATGGGATTAAAATGTTTTTGCTTATTTTAGAACGCTTATTTCAAAACGTAAACACAATTGTTATTGTAATATTTGGAAACAATAATTAATTAGGTTTGGTTCATTAATTATTCATCAATTAAATGTCCAATATGTGGTTCGTATTGTACACAGTATGTAATTGTTCGTAGATAAATATCTCAGTTAGATGCTGCATCTACAACATAACCACATACATTCAAACCAAACGCAATAAAACCTTCAAGTACCTTTCTCATAAATCTATTAATTTCACCCCTGATAACAGTGAAACAATATACCTAACCAAACATAATATATATTCTTTCTGTAAACCTCAATAGACATGTAAAACAAAGCTGGAAATTTCAAAGCCCACGGGGGTCTACCACATCGTCTTAAAGTATAAGGGTTGCAGCTGTGCGAGCAAGACAGCGTATAAGGCGGCGTAGAGCAGTGTCTTACTTCCACAAGCAATCATATTTGATGAAATTTTATAATATAAATCTGTATATTGCGTATACGTACCTATATAAGAACTTTCATTTTATCGCGTCATAAAAATAAAAGAAGGAAAAAGGCTCTTAAGTTTGGTAGTAGGGGCTAATAAATGATTTGCTAGTTATAAGCGTACTGGTAAGTGACGTCACACCAGATTTAAAATCACTGTCTCCCCTTCACTTTTTTTGTTACGATATAACATAAAAATAAGTGTTCAATATTTTTTGGAAATTTGTCTAACGGACCAAATATATTTTTTACACATACCCTATTTTTTAAAAGCTGGTAGTAGGCCTCTAGATGTTCCCTTAACTACCGTTGCAAAACTTAATTAATTGCACCGCCCGAGGTACCTATAGCCGCTAAATTGCACTGAAGCTGAAGTAACTTCTTTCAAACTGACTGCGGTCTGTGAACTGAACCTAAAACTTTTTGGTCGATCAAAATGCCTTCGGCTATATCTCTAGTATTTAATCTAACTGTACTCTAAGATTGGTGTAGTTATATAGTTTTTAAAGACTGCTGCAATTTAAAAGATGTAGTTTCGTTATTTTCTACATTTGAGGAAATATGTGTTATTGGAAATCTTATTTCGTGTTTTATAACTTTAAAGCCGATTTAATTTGGAACTTGCTTTGATATGTATGTAGTTCTCATGAGGATCAAACATGGGTGGTTGAATGATCATGGCTGTGCATTCTATGTATATATTCTCGTCAACAGCGACCTGAAATAGCTGACTTAAGTATAATATAATAAATATAATTTTAACATTGTAACAAATCAAAGAGAGCAAAGTTGTTTAAATCAATCATCATCATCATCGGCCTAGCCTTTTCCCAACTATGTTGGGGTCGGCTTCCAGTCTAAAATCAATCATACTACTTTAACTTTTAGTTTTGCAAATGCTTAAATTTACAAAAATGATTTTTTTTTTAAATATCAAGTTTGCTGTTTAAGCTGGTGATCAACGCTTAAACCTTTCCTGTAATATTCCTAGTTGTGGAACTACAGCATGTATGAAAAATACCGACCGATCCTTAAAGGACATATAAGTAAAATTGCCAGACGGGCTAAAAAATATGTTGAAAAATGTAGGTCTTCATATTAAATCTCAATACATATTTCTGTAGCACAGAATTAACGACAAATATTACCCTGAACTTTGATAATTTTCCCAAATAACAAAACTCAATTTAAGGTAGTTACCTAGTGGTTACGATTTGTAAGTTTTTAGTGATACCATAGAGGTAATCTTTGCGATATTATTTAAAATTATTAATTTGATCGAGGAAAATTGAGCTCGTGGCTAAGCTGCACAAGTTGCTCGACAAGCATAGCTGAATATCGGTCGGTCCATAGATGGGTGACCATCTTTGTCGTACCAAGTTCCTCCGTGTTTCGGAAGGCACGGGTAGTCAGAAGCTAGAAAGTCTGACAACCAGTCTAAGGCGTATCGTGATGTCCAGGTAACTGGGTTGAAGGAGTTAGATTGGCAGTCGCTACTTGTAAAACACTGGTTTGGCACACTCAGTTAGACTAGAAGCCGACCCCAACATAGATAGGAAAAGACTAGGAGGATGATGATGATCGAGGAAAATTCTTATAGTTTCAATAAATTATTACAAGTATTTAATCATTTAACGTTACCATACAACCCCTTAATTGATCAGACATATTTTCAACACATACTGTATTTTACTGCCCTGTTTATCTTATCATACTCAAATAACCTACATACCTAATACAAGAATGTTTCACATGTTTATTTGACTCCAGTTCACAGTCGCACAGATATTAGCATCACACTTTGGCTGACTGCACTACGGACGTTAATATTCAATAGGAGAACACTAACTAACCTAAATGACGCGATGACGTGTGTCAGAGCGTAGCCTACTCTGAATATATAATAATACATTCCGATTGCAGGTAGTCGAATATTTAGTGCGAGAGAGCAGGTTATTGATTTCCTTACAGAGTGGGGTACGAAACAATTGTGCGTTATATAAAACTTTAACGATAAAACAAAATCACGTATCTCAACAGTCTACTATGACTACGATTATCACTTGCGTTCGATATACTACTTACAAATACTTGTCACAATTGATCACGTGATATATTCTAGATTTCAGAAAGGCTGTTTTAACTTATTGCATTTTCATCAGCGTACTAGCTGTCCCGGCCAATTACATACCGCTAACAGTCGATGACAACAATGCAGACAAGAAAACAACTTTTTTTTGCAATTTTTCCATATGTTATCACCGTTTAAACCTTCCTTGGACTTTCACGAGTATTTGAAGACTAAAATAAGCCAAATCGGATCAGCCGTTCTCGAGTTTTAGCAAGACCAACAATTAGCAATTCATTTTCATATATACACACACACAACAAAAAAGATGGGGGTATTATACATAGTTACTAACTTCATCAATTCCTAACTATTGAAGACCAAATACCATATCATCCATATAAAGATATATCTCCTCTATGATTTTAATGCGTTATATAAACACAGTAATGTCGTTTTCAAATATTACCATGTAGACATACCTACAGTCTAATTAAAACTAAATAGCTAATCATATTTGTACAAGTTTAGTAGTATCTGAATACTGTCAAATACTAAGTTAAATTGTGTTAGTAATTTAATTATTAATCGTCGAAGTTATGTTCAGAATTAATTCGCTAATTTCTCTAGGAGCTTCATATATGTCTGTGTATATTATGTTAATGAATTAAATTTGTGAGGAAATTATTGAAACAGCGCGATACCTATTTGGTTGTCTGGGAAACCAAAATTAGAGGAAAATTGAAGTATCGACTTCAAAAAGAATTATGTTCTCAATTCGTCAGTAGTTTTTATGTTTGTAACCTCTGTACTTCGGACTGCATGAACTGATATTGTTGAATCTTTTTTCATTTAACGTGAAACAGCTGTCCCATTTTGGTCTCATAAAAAAATCATAAATTTTGACTTATTTTTCTCCGTGATAATGTATTTTTGTTAAAATAATACATAGTATTGTATGAAATGTAAATCTGGATTATCGACGAGACACCAAAAGGTTTCCCCTGGAAAGATATACGCAAACGCAAAACGCAAAGTATGTAAAATATAAGGATCCAACAGTGGGATATGAATATTAAAGAATGATTTTTCAATCTTGTTTCGAATTGCGAATCAACTTGTTTCTAAATATTAATCCTGTAAAAAGTTTACCGCTTAAGATGTAACTTGATACTGTCAATTAATTTAAAAAATACTTATAAAATTCCTTAATTTTTCTCGTGTTTCTTTTTTAAGAAGATTGATTAATTTCCAAAATTAAATGAATGTTACGAGCTCAGGTGGAAAAATAGGACTATAGATTAATGAAGTTCGCTAAAAATATTCAACTTATCCAACCTACAGATTTTGACTCCCACGCTATTTCTTTGTCAAGGGGATTTCACAGATATGATACATCAATTTCAGATGAATCCATAGAAAAAGCAATCTATTTAACACTTATTTAAATAGGCAAATATGGGAAACGATAACGAAAACATACTTAACTACCTTTTACGCTCCCGTTTCTACCTACTTATGCAGCATATTGCTTAAAAGTTAAATCAATATTTTATGATCGACTAAAAATCGATTTTCAAAGCAACAGAAAATTATGACCCAATATAAATATATCTACGTATATCGTAAACATGTCGAAAACTAATGAATGAAATGCTTAGTTTGCCGGCTTAACTTAATCCCATTGACATCAATCATGGCCGATTTAATTATTGTTAAATGTATTTTATTGAATTAAACAAATTAATCTGGAATAATATTTGGACGGATCACGTCTTTGCCGTTACTTTCGTGGGCTGTAGTCACGATTGCTTCATTGAAGGTATATTAAGTATATTAAGTTGAATAATTACGCGATGATTAGTCATCGATTCGGTTACGAGAAAGAATCGTATCCCGTCACTACTTACCTTATACGACTTACTACTTACATTTACTGCGATTTCCTTTTTCTTGTGTTTCTACTATCATGAATAAAGTATAAACAGCTGAATCGACTCCGAACAAGCATTTGAGGTCGCAGCACAGACAAATGCTAGTCCTATACGTGAATCGAACTTGCTACACATCGCGCACGGCATGTTCTGCGTGGTGACCTATACCGCCCGGTACACACTATATTACACGTTACAGGTAGAGGCACCACGACACCTACAAGATGTATTAAAAATTTTAATTCTATAATTTCACGAAAGCGATTTCTAACACTAAATCTCTAGCAACAATTAATGTAGTCTAGGAGAACAGTGTACCTTAAAATCACATTTCAACACCTAAATAAACATATGCTGTTACTAATACAGAAAACACGATTCACTTTAACTAAGGAAGCCGTAACCCATCAACAATTATAAAAAAACAAATCTTTACAACGCATCCAAGCATGAAATCAATTTAAAAGGGTTGTGCACCTGCAACTCAACTTCTTTAAAGCAATGGGGGATCGCTCCCTGTACCAGAACATCGAAATCAAAACTGATGTCATTGTAAGAGCGAGATAGCGCACTCAATTTTGTATGCGCCGTCTCCCTTCCGCAAGGGTAAAGACGCGCTTTAAAGGGCGCATAGTATAGAGGCCGTTCATGGTCACATACCATATAATTATAATGCTTATCCGCCCACGGGGGACCATAATTATGTTCCGAAATATCAACACTCATGATCGCATCAAGTAATTAAAAATAATTATGACCCACTGGTTTATTTTCTGTTGGTCTATCAAGCTTTAAAGGAATGGATTTTTTAACGAAAAAATAATTCTATCTCGCTATAGCTTATTCTTAAAAATATTTCTACTTGCACGGGATCGTACTAGATCATATTAAGTCACACTAGATCTCATTTTGTCATCATTTACAAGACTCATCTTAATTTTATTTTACCACGAATAGTATTCTATATCTTTTATATATTTAATTAATATTTGATTCGATTTTTTAGACAAATACCAAAATAGCAATAACCAACTGATGTGTGAATCTGGGGGAAAATCGTTCAAAAACGGTATTTAATAGTATGCGACTTTGATCCTTTATCGCCTAGTCATAGCATAAAAAAACCATTAATTCTGGTACTCTGTTGTCTATATATCACAGGCACCCTATACTCCTAATAAACTTATATGATGCAGAAGATAAAATCTTTTATTCAGACAGATGAAGTGACGGAAGGACGGCTATAAAGCATAGATGGAAGAAATACGCAATGCGCAGACACAAAATAACGTCAGTATCTCAGGAAGATAAATGTTTATTCAAATTGAGACTATGAAATCAACAAGGTTGATGATAAAGTGAAGAAATTGTATATAAATCTATTGTCAAGTATTTTTGTTTATCGGACATGGAGAAAAACGATATTGTCGGGTTGTAAATGGAGTGAAATAAAATTTCGAGTGACGTCACTTACTAGTAAGCTTTTTACTAGCGAGTGATGTTATAGCCCTATGCCCATTGCCCGTTCCTTCACCTCGATTTTGATTTTGATTTTTGTTGTCATAGCAACAGAAATATATCACGTTTGAGACTATGCAGCTGTCATAGTTGATGAGATACTGTCTGGCGACAGACAAACAGACATGAGGATAGAAAGCGGATTCACTTTTGGACTTATCGATTATTTATCCTATATTTTTAATTTGTAATCTTAAATACACTATCGTTTACAGTATTCATTATTTGTCAAATATCATTAAAATTAACGTATTATCACACTTTTTTTCTATTTTCTAATGGTGATAAACACAAAACACGCTAATCTTATAATCAAGTCAAAGTCTTACTGGTTGACTATGAGATCGAGAATAAAACTTATTTCAGTAGTTTTTTGTAAAATCTTAGTAAGTCAATAGTAACAATAATACAATTATCACCCGATAAACGCTAATAGTACACAATGGAGTGAGTAGGTGAACTCCCTTCAAAGGAAAGCTTACAACAACAAAGCAACTTTTTCTGGAAGAGAGTACTATACAAAAGAAATGGTAACATGATTCTAATTAAACGTATAATGAAATATCGAGATTCCCTTCCAAGATTTTATTATATCCCGCATTATTGTGTTGGCTCAGAGTAATAAAACCAGTCAAGTGCGTAACGCACTCGAGATACTAGGGTTCTGAAGGTATATCAGATAAAGCTTGGCTTCAGACAGACGGACGGACAGCTGTGCCTCAGTAATACGATTCTGTTTTTCGTTTGGTTACGAAACCCTAAAAACTACCAAATAGTTGAAGAATATTGCTCTAAATTTAGTAACTTGTTAGTAAATTCTCCAGAACATTTTCCTGAACTGAATTATTTGTATTAAAATTTAGATTTACATTATTATGAAAAACCTTAAAAATACGCATCTATCATACCGGTTTCCACAAATAAGAAAAAAAATCAAAATTAAATAAATGTCTCTAAAATTTCTTGACGAACTCAGAGAAAGTCCGTTAACGGTTCACAACGAAACTGATTTAAATATTATAAAGTATTTAAGATGTTATTAATGATAATGGTTATTTTATACGCGCTAACCTTAAGCGTCAGGAAATGACGTATAAATCATATTGGGAACCTCTTTTATATAACTCACAATCGATAAATGCTGCTCTGAAATTAGTCGAGATTGGTAATCGATTTATTGAAACGTCGACTGCTGTAAGGTGCAGTACTTTTATGGTTTATTCACGACTCACCTACGTCTAAATAGGAATGTAGACATAATATTTTTCTAAGGCTATCATTGATAAATGCACGGATAACCTAGGTAGTGGTTAAGGTCAAAACGCCAAATTTCGCGACGTGACGCGGCTTCGATCCCCGCGTATGACAAGCATTTGTCTGATCCAAGAACGCTTGTCCCGCATCTGGGTGTCTTTTTGCAAGTGACTAGAACATTTGCGAGAGTAGTTTAGTTTAAAAAAAAGGAAACATTAAATGTTCATGATTAAATAAATCATATTTTACGATACATGATGTAAGGGTCAAATTCAATAGACAGATTAGTCGTTGGTTTAAAACTTTAAACCTGTAAGCATAATTTAAAAGACCTATCGAAGGATCCCTTGCTATACTCATTGTGGGTGCTGAACCAAAAAGTTCTTTTTATATTGCCGAATGATTTACGTAAACTTTTTTTGCAAAAAACGACAGCAAATTTAAACACCGGATTCTAAAAATCAGACAAGAGATTTTACATCAAGATTGACGTCACACCGACAGTCCCACCTGCTTTCAACATGCGTGAGAACAAACTTGAACAAATTGCATTATCTTTAAATTAAACATGAAAAACTGCATAAACAAAGGGCTATTATAACAAGACTAATTTGTAGAAGCAATGTAGATATAATTTGTAGTGGAGTGCTCTACCTCACTTCCACAATAAGGACTGGGTACAAAATGTAAAAAATGTATTTAGCCCCTTGGTTAGATAATTAAAAAATATTAGACATGTAGGTATTTTTGCTTTTTTGGCTTTAAAGTTAAAGAGAAGGTTTGTAAAGGAGTGATTTCTTAAAATTTTAACACAATTGAGACGTTACGCGTACATTCCATTCACGGTAACTTTATCAATTTATATTTGTAGGACAAAATAAAAAATACTAATCTATTACTATACGTTAAACTGCAAGACAGGCACTGAAAATAAATGTCATCACCCCTTTAATAACAGACCATTTTAAATGTTTATAGTACTGAACCTGTTATTTAAACTTAAATGTAATTTCTTCGACCTAGATGGAAGAGATACAGGGAGTCGCTTATCGCTCTATCTAACTTGCAAGTAAGTTGTGGCAATTGAATTACTTAGATTGACTGCAGACTTGAACGGTGCCTGTTCACGATATTGAATTAAACTTAGTGTCTGTATTTTACTCCATAGCGATGGTATTTTTGTGGAATTGTTTAAAAGGCTGTGTGAATAATTCCGTAAGGTTGATTTCTAAAAGAATATGGGATACATATTTTGTATTTTATTGAATCAATTAAAAAATATGAAGAGAAAAACGTATTAAAGGTTTAGAATTGCTTGTAAATGGAGGCTAATAACGTAAAGGTATGGTGAGTGGATCTTCATCCAGACTCACCTCCTCGGGGTTGGAAGTGGGTATGGTCAGACTTTTACTGAATTAACCTGAACCGCCGTGCGTGTCATGGCGTCACCCGCGTTTCCACCGGTGCGTGGTAATGCGCAAATCACTGTAATACCTGCTATATTATTTAACTAGCTGCTGCGCGTGACTTCGTCCGCGTAAAGTCCGTGGTTAACCGTTAAAGATAAAGTTAGAAATTATTAAGTCGGATCAATACGACGGAGTAAAGGAACTTTTCCCGTTTTGTAACCTAGTTTATAACATTTCTGCTCCTATTAAATAGGCTATCTATCACTGACAGAATATTTCAAATACGAACAGCAGTTCCTGACATGGCTGAGATTTGAGTATTCGAACAAAAAAACCCAAGCCGTAAGATTTTAATAATATATAAGAATGAGCTTTGTAATAATAATTCAATTAAATTAATAGCCAAGCGTATTAATCTAACCAGCATTCGCAATTACAAGTTGAATGACATTCAATATATTTGACAGATGATAAATAATGATTACGTACATCCTTGCCATTTGAAATCGTAGTTTCATAATCCGTTGATGTGACAATGACTAATGTATTGGGATACAAGTATATTTAAACACTAGTAAATATGATAGGGCTTGGGGGCCTACGACTTTTAGTTTTTGAAAAGGTATGGAAAATGTTTTTGTGTAGCTTTTTAGGGCTCCACAACTAAATGGTAATAATGGAACCTTGTTATTGAGGCACCGCTGTCTTTTTGCCATCAATCTGTAACCAGGCTGTATCTCATAAACCGCGGTCGTTAGGCGGTTGAAATTTTAATGAACAAAATAAATAATGCAACGGATGTGTTTTCAAATTCATTTGTCGGACAACCTATTTAATTTTCTTGGCCCTATTTGTATGGAACCCTCAGTATAGCTAGCTAGACTCCACCTTGATCATTTTTTTCGATTCTGTATATCAACACAACGTATAACAGTTAGCCGAACTCCTTTATCGTTCCCCAAGCATCATTTACAAATGCTCACCCATCCACGAATCAATCCTAAAGCGCGTAACTTACTCTTAAATAAGCTCAACAACCAAGAGCGTAGCTTACCGTTTATAACAGCTTACACTTAGCCACAAGCCCTCACCTAAGTTAGTTTCCTAAAGCTACTAATTACGACGCCGAGAAATTAAAAACAAAACATAAAAGTTAATTGCTGTCCGGTAAAGTACACAGATGTAGAAGCCCATAGTCCACAGTTCCAGTGAGTTATAATTAATTTTTAATTATTATAAGTGATGATGAGTGTTGATGCTTTGGAATTTAATTATGAGGGTCCCAGTAGTACGCTGTAATTATGTATGCTTGATAGGGTTGTCTGTCCGGTTGGCTTGTTTTGTGTATTTTTGGGTTACGTTTCTTAACTTACGCTCACTTATTTAAAGTACCTATGTTATTAAAGCATGTCTAGTATCTGTTTTATTATACCGCATTAGTTTCGAAGGATTTATGGTTTGGAAACCAAAGGGTGGAAATAAAAAACTGTTACAAGGGCATTGCAACCTGCTCGTCCATCAGTCATTAGGTTTTGTAGCTCATGAATAATGATAATAAGACAGTTGAATTTTTACAGTTAACGTATTTTCTTTGCTGCTTAAGATACATAAAATTAAGATCGAACTACGACATAATGAAGATCGTGGCTAAGCAATGTTTTGATAGGATCATCAATTTGTTAATTGACAAATAAATTTGACACTACCGATAAGTTTATTTGTCACCCGTTTTTCATTCGCCTACTTGTATGGAATCTTCAGTGTCGTGAGGCAGACTGGGACTGTTTACTATTAAATTATACGACTTTGACCTCTTTTTAAAATATTCAGGTAAAAATATGATTGCAACAATAAATTATACACGTTTTAAAGATAGTCAACATTGTCTTTCTTGTATTAAGAACTGGCCACTTGACCTTTTATTTTAAGGTTACTCACGCGAGTTTTTAATAACACTGTTATGTACTAAACTTATCGGATAGGTTTATCTCATAAACCCAAATATATTCAATTCCTAAAGTCCCACAAACCTTAGTAAACTTTCTTATCAGACGTTTTCCTCCCAAGGTCCTATACATGTCCTTTAGAAAACAAGCCGTATATTCTTGTTTACGTGACCCTGGCAACCCTGCCTGAACGCACATCGAAGCAACGAGTCATCTCAATTTGTGGTCTTATTTATTTTTACTAGCAACCCAACCGCATTGCCGAGTATTCAAGATCCTTCGCCTAACGAATGTAATTATTAATTATTTTAAAATTAATCCTGCTTTGTGCGTATTATTGTTCAAATGTTAGTTAAAATCTATATCTATATACTAATATGTAAAGCTGAAGAGTTTGTTTGTTTGAACGCGCTATTCTCAGGAAACACTGGTTCAAATTGAAAAAATATTTTTTTATTGAATGGATTATTCATTGAAGAAGGTTTTAAGCTATTTACCATCACGCTGCGACTAATAGGAGCGAAGATATAACGGAAAATGTGGAAAAAACAGGGCACGTATAAATTATAACTTATATCTTCTAACCACGCGGACGAAGTCGCGGGCAACAGCTAGTAGTTTTATATCCATGCAGGTTGAATAGTAACTGTGTTTGAACTCTGTAATTTTCTATACTTAATTGCTATTAACGTGAAATATTGCTTCATATTTAAATGTTGGTCATAAACCGTCATTTAAATTAATTGGCCTCAAATTTGCATAATGCTGTTATATAGAATCTGCATCAGAATCGTCGAACTGTGATTACATACTGCTAGTTCATATGTAAATTCACTCATTTGGGTTATTTTGATAACTTTCTGATGGTTATGGTATGATAACCGACTGATCTTTTACGGCTATCGTAAATCGGTGATCTGTAGTTTCAAATAATAAAAAGGTTAACAGCATACACGATTGCCGCTAAACACAAAACTGTGTTATATTAATTCTGATGTTAGAAAATAAAAAGGCTTCTTTTTTCGGGCTTACTTTGTAGCTTGTAAGCTTACTTTGTTGTATTGTATATTGTTACATTTGCTACATACATACATATGTACATTGTGATTAAAACTTCCCTTTGAGATAAGTGACAGTGTTAACGCTCGTCATGGCTAAGTACCTTTATTTTAGACCATTAAGTTTATTTTTTCTTACTATGGTTTTCCGCATACATTCTTGGTGTTAGGTTACAACGACGAATTCCGAACATCACGCTGCGTTCCAAAACTGAGATTATAGACGTCGGCAAAAAGGCTGCCAGGCTAAAATGGGATTGGGTGGGTCATGTTAGCATGGAAAGCGATTGTTGGGCCAAAGTCCAAAGTCACCACACTATGGGAGTCAACGGATGGACGGCGTCGTCGTGGGCGACCTAGGAAGCGGTGGCGAGACGACCTTAACGCTTACCGCGCAGGCTGGTTACATGCGGCCCAGAATAGAGAGTCGTGGAAGGATTTGGGGGAGGCCTTTGCCCAGCAGTGGGACACAGTGGGCTAGAGAAAAAAAAGGTTTTTCGTACTCTGACGTGCTTAAAACAGCATATGAAACAATCTTAAAAGATATATTACGTAATCTTTTTAAAATGACCGCCCTACCTCCCCTTACTTATGACCAAACCAATCAAGCACTAAGTAGGTACTAAGTAGTATCCAGAAATCTATTCATTCGCACACCCATTGTTACGTGAACAGAATTCAAAAAATATTAAATCCCAGCCTTAAAAACTTCGGTCAAGCAAAGTACTATAATGGGTACCGGTCCTCAGATTTCAAGACCTATAATTCAGCATTCCTGCTAACAAAACACCGCTCGGAAAAAACAACCTTCAGTTTTACAACGGTATTTATTATAATGAAAGTAATATCGTAAAAGAATATTTTTTCCTCCGTCAAGTATAAAATCCTAATGCCGCTAAGCTTAGTAATGATTCCTCAAAATTTTCAAGACGCATGGAAAGAGAATTGTTATTATCGCAAGAATACCGGGTTTTGGCAGATGCGGGTTTCTTGGCAAAAATAAAAAGATGACTCAGATTTGCACACGAGGGTGTTCGTACATTATTATGATGTAACTCCTTTTGTTTTATAACGATATAGTGAAGTTTTCAAACCTCCTTGGTTTCTGAAAAAAAACTTTAAAGAGGAGTCCTAGTAATAGAGTTTCATTGGCACCCTTCTTATAATTTAAATGTCAACCCTGTCAGTGCAAATTTTGGGCACTGTAACAGTTTGTATTTTTTGACAATTAGTGAAAGAGTTAAAAATTATATTTGGTTGACGTGCGTACCGCTGAATAAGGCTGCACGGAATTCTTTGATTAAATTATTTGATAAACGCAAGAATATTAATTATTCTGCCCCTGGAAAAAGCTTTATAAAACGTAGGCCCTGGCAACTGTCTACTAAAATCCTTCAATAATTTCATATTTTTTTATAATTAAAAAAATATAGTAACTACATAGGTTAACCTATAGCGGTTTAACCTGTGATGGAGCAATTAGTGCTACAAGTTCCTTCCTTAGTAATAACTATCAAAATCACTTTCTATATTGGTGACAATGAGGTGACACAAGTGACATTCAAGTATCGCTTATAATGTAATAAATGTCAGAATACAACCCACACCCACACGTGTCATGAAAAGAGTCAGGTTATTTGAAGTGTCCTGCTTTGAAACAAAATAGAAGTGTGTGAACCAATATTGTTGTAAAGGTACTTATGATATTTAATTAAAATGACGCCACGGTTTCCTCACGCGTATTTACCGGGATCGTCCGTCTAGTTTCGGACCCAACCGGAGCCCTTCGGAAATTGAGTTGGAAATAAAATCGAATTGAATCAGAGTAAAAATATGTATCATATATATGCATCCTTTAACAGCGCGAACCCAGAAATATAAACTGCACAGAAACTAGTCAAACAAAATGAACCAACATCAACTGCATCTGATAAACTAGCAGCAGTAACTGTGAAACTTTGAAAGTTAAACAAACGCAGCTTCGTTCCGCCATCGGTCGCGTCGTTTATCAACAAAACCCGTTCTCTACATAGCTTTTCATTAACTTGCCTTATCAAAGACACTGATAAACCAAATTAAATATCAATCAAAAGTTAAGCGAGGCTGCTTTTAATTCAATAGAAATTCTTTGAGATAGCGTTATCAAGAGTTGCGTATCCGTTACGCTTTGAGGGCCTACCACGGCATCTTAAAGTGAAACTATTGCAGTAGTGCAAGCGAGACAGACATACACGTTATAGAGCGCCATCTCTCTCCCACATCTACAAGTTTGACTTTGAGATAGAAGTAGGTTCTTCGTGGAATGGATGCGATAACACCATCACCTATGGTGTTCCAATTTCTCATAGTCTACGTAACACACGTTATAATGGTAGAGTTGAACACGACTTCGGCTACGGTCACACAGATGTATCAGATAAAGTCATTAACTTTATATGACTTCTATTGAGAAACACCATGATTTTGGTTTTCGTTTGGACAGACGCGAGACGGCCAAAAACTCTTTTTGTTTTTTTTTTTATTTTTTGTTTCGCTCTATTACAATTTTAATAATTTATGTATATTGTAGGGACGCAGTTCAGCAGTGGATGTATCCTTGGCTTAGTTGATGACGATATTACCTATAGGGAATCACATATAATATAACACAGAAAGATATTTTGAGTCCGTAAGATGCTTTTGCCCATCTATCTATACTATGCAAAATAACTACATTTGCTCATAAAATCTTGAAAGATAAATAATGTTAATTTTACGAAAGCTTTGAAACAAACTTTTTACTTTACATACGCAGGCCGAAATTAACATTAATCATCATCAACAGAAAATTACCACGAAAAGGTGAAAATGCAAAACCGAAATCGCGAAACTGAAATTCAAAATTTCTAAATCCAAAACCAGTGACCATAAGAAATAGGTCACGTAAACCCCCTTTTTCAGGATTCGAACCTGAAAAAACAGGATTCTAAAAATACACATTTTCACAATCACTGTTTTTGCAAGGGAAACAGCATATTCGGGTATTCTAAAACATGAGAGCACGCCTCTACCTCCCAAAGAAAAGTTATAGGAATTGTGGAACTGTGACAGTGCATGACATGACGTAAAGTGGCATCTCTCTCGCACACTTGCTAAATATTACTCGAATGGGCCGTGGTAGGGGTTTCGGAGTTTTCAAAAGGAATATACTATAGTACTAGTGCACTCGAGTCACGTTAAGAGTTATAGGTACTGTTGTAAATTTATACTAACTGCAGTGTGCAGTGTATAGATCGTGTTTTTGTTAACGATGCGTTTGTTGCTTTCATTTCAACCGTGATGGAAGTATTAAAGTTCAGTTTCTTTACTGAAAAAGAGGGCTGGAAAGATTGTAAAATTACCGTTGAGTTTGCAGATTTTTCGACAGCTTATGAAGTAAATTATAGATTTTAAAGTTAATTATTTTTCAGTTTAAGCGGTAAAGTTAGATATGTTTACTTTTTGTTACTTAAAAGTTGACTTAAAAGAAAATCATTAATTTAAATTTATTAATATTTCCTTGGCAATATTTGATGGGATATTTATTACGAGGCAAAACTAACAAAACAACAAAATCTAACAACAAACCGATGTTTGAACAAAATCACAAATAGATCTATTTAATCATGATCTTTCAACCTTTATTTGGGACACAACGAATCAAAAGTATAGAAACATCAATACAATCACAGACCAAAAATAGTTTCATTTATCCGAGTAAACTAATAAGCGTGGCGACCCGAGCCTGGCGATACCCCAAACATCCATTCAATGAAGTATCGAACGACTTTCTAAACTAAACTATTTGGAGACTCCACTACCACCTACCATCACATTTCAAAATAACTCTATTTCTAAGGTAGTAGCAGGACGGCGCGCTACACGTTGTAGAGTGACATCTCCCTCGCACAACGACTAGGTTTGCTGAAAGATGTCGTGGTAGGAGGGATCTCCGAGCGCTCGTAAAATAGACCGGCCACTTTGATGAATACCGAGGGTCAAAGAAATATATTACCGAGTTTATTATATGTATTTTTAAGTGAAATATGTTATGTACTGAACTGTAAGTGATGGTTATCTGTTATTGTTGAATTTTAATGAGGATTTCGCTATGTCTGTTGTTGCACAACTGATTCACGACATAGTACATGTACATTACATAGTATTAGTTTCACGAAGATAACCCGAGTGTATTCTAACAATTTTAAAATTTAAAAGTATGAATGTCGCTAGCATTTTTTGAACGTTTTTACGATGTAGAAACTACAGAAAAATATAGCATAAACTTATACTTCATTTATTATAACATTAGAAAAAAGAGGCTCGTAGAAGCAGGAGTACGAAACATTTTATTTCTATGTTAAATTATAAAACAAAACAACAACCCAATAACAACACTAGTAACGATAAGAAAACAATAACTGAACAGTAAAAAATAACAACAAAATCACGAAAACTTGGCAATAACAACGAACAGGATGCAGTATTCACAAGTGAATGACATAGATAGATACTTTTGTGACATATAACTTCAAATGACATAAACCGACAAAATGAGAAAATCCCTTCTGTCACAACTTATGAAAGGATAAGGTAACCTCTTAGATTTGGTAGGATTATACTGAAGGGAAAAACGTTCCGGGTATTGTGCATCGCTGCTTCTTTTAAGTTTTTAGCATTAACACTGGAATTTTAATATGGCTGAATTAATATATTTAAATGAAAGTCACTTAATTTCATAAGGTTAAGTATTGAAATAATTACAGTGATTTGTACGAACGGATATATATATAGATGTGTACTAAATTCGGCGTAAATCACAACTTTAATATGTTTATTGTATTTTTTTTGCAAAGTGTGCCTTAAAAAGAACCCTTTTTAACTTCTGTCTAATGCTATAGTAAATGAAGTATAGTTTCTAAAAACACTCTTTCGTTCAAAATGTACTTTTAAAAACTTATTTTTATTATCTTCAAAATTACCCAACCTACACTAAAATCCAATACTAAACACGTGTAGATTTAAATAATTAGCATACAACCGACTTTAACCTTTCAGCCTTGGACATCAAGTTTCAATTTACAGCGGACTTCATCGACAGTGCCACTAAAGTGTTAATTATCCTTCACATTATAACGTTCGTTTAACAATGCTATCAAGTTTTAATCACTTAATTTGTGACACCTATGAAACTAGTAATACAGTAACCTTGGAAGGAATTGAAGTGATTCAATTAGACTTCACTATGTCTTTATTAAGCGGTAATAGTGAATATAGAAGCCGCAACGATATGAACTTTACGAAACCTGGCGCTAAACAGAACGACCCTTAACACCGTATCACACAGCCCTTACCAACAGGCCTACACTACAATATGATTCATAACACAATGGGACAAAGTTTAAAATGAATTGTGATTCAAAATTTCTAAGAATTATCGACACAACTTCGTTTGTCGGCAATCGTAATCGGAAAGCGATAAAATGCTACCGGCGACGAATGAAACTGCCTCCACTTGGATATAGAGACTAATTAAAGTTGCCGACTTTACTTGCTTCGGGACAATCGTGGTAGTTGACACTTAATTCCCTAGTTGTTTTGTTACATCATTAACGAGTTTTAAGCGGTTGTGACACACGGTTCTCAAGACTCATATAGTTTTTATTTAGGCTCCGATACCCAAAGGTAAAAATAGAACCCTATAACTAAGGCATCCATGTGTCCGTCTATCACCAGGCTGTATCTTATAAACGGTGACAGCAAGACAATTGATTTTTTCACAAATGACTGCACGGTTGAGGTCTACACGCCAAACCCAATGACTCGACGCAACGTATCGCGGGTCACGGGTTTGAACCCCAAGCAGGAGAAAATTGCGTGTTTGAGTCTGGGTGTCTTATGCATGTTACTTGAATGATTTTGGAATCCTTTCGTCACAAGTATCTCTTGCCACAAGATTGTCACAAATTTGTATTTATCTCTCAACTCATTTGTTTATTATTTGCCTATTTGTAGGGAATCTTCAGCATCGTCAGTCAGATTTAAACTTGACCAGTTTTGTTCTAACATCATTATTAATTTAAAATCGGTTAACTCACACGTATTTATCGGGATGTCCCGACTAGTTTTCGCGTGATTACGCGTGCGTAAACCGTTATTAAATAAATCATTATGAAATTCATTATAATTTATAACGTAGTATATTAGTGATACATTTGTATTGCATGTATTTGCTTGAAATGTATAAAGGTGCAAGGGAAGTATTCTAGCTTTAGTATTCTACTACACACTAGTAAGTATATATCTCTGTCTGTCTGTCTCATATGAAAGTAAATTACTTTTACTCTTTGTAGAAAATACATTCACGTGTATGTAAAAATTACACAGAATATTGTTGTTGCACTAAAGGGAATATTGTTTCCATGATTTCCTGTAGTTTGTAATCACGAAGGTATGTCGAAATAATGCATTCCTTGTCTCATAGTCCTTAGTAATTCTTTAGTTAACAGAACACTAAAATAGTACGCAATTGTAAAATGAAAATATGCAGAAAATATCTCTTAAAGTAAGAATGTTTATAATGTGCAAGGAAGACGGTGCGTTAGGCTGCGTTTCAACCAGATATATGTGCGAGGATCCGTAGCGAGGGATGTGTTTGTAACCAATAGAATCGCTTCGTTTATCCTACCTCGATCAGCACAGCTCTGGTAGACATCCTCACACGACGCATTTCCATCGCACTTCTCTGGTGGAATCGCAGCCTTATACAGCTTAGAGCCATTTCTTACCTACGGTTCTAAGACTTGAAGATAATAAATTTTAAGAATATTGACAACAGTAAAAAATATTTTCTGAGTCTCAGTAGGGTTCATACTTTGCCAGGTAAAGTCGTGTTTAGAGACTGGACAATAGATGATTAGCAATTTGAAACGTCACCTAACTTAATTTTAAACTGTAAAGAATTTTTAATTATTGTCACAAAGTATTCTTGCAACATATTCTGAATAGAATATGTCTATATGTCTTCGCGTAAATTGTATACTTCAGGGTTTACGATTTAAACAGCTGGCCTGATTCATTTTGTACATTTTTTTACATTATTCCCACAATCACACTTCGCACCAATGAAGGAAGGTTTAAGTGTTAGTGAGTTTGTTACATCATCGCATTCAATAGATTTTATTAATGTTGTTGAATTTTGGTACAGAGTTAGCAGACATACTGGATTAATACTTATGCTCCTTTTTAAGCGACAGAAAAAAAGGAGCTTCTCAATTTGATTGTTTTTATGTATGTATATATTTATGTATGTTTAACTCGCGTTCGGCCAAAGCTTTTTGGATGAGGTTTCCAAAAGTTAATGTTACATTCAGGACCCATTACTCATTACCCGACCGCGTTTAGTTGTAAATGTTTTTGCTACTATAGCAGACGATCAAGAAGGCGATATAGCGGGAAAATGTTAATTTAAAGTAAAATAGTTCTTTTACTCTTGTGTAAGAGGTAAATTTAGGCAGAATCACGTGCATAGCATACTTATTATGTGTCGCTTGTCGCCGTAAATCCTTCACATGGGGATACCCGGATGCCCGGGTTTCAGTAGGCTTTCGAGACTGTCACGGTCTCTTTGTAGATTTCAAATATAAAAGGGAATTGGACATTTGGACAGTATGTATGTAAAGCAGATGCAAAGTTAGAGTTTCACGATTCGGAGATTAAAATGAAGTTTTTTTTACTTGAACTAGATATTTTTTGGGGTTATTTATCTCTTTTAGTAAGTGTAAGCAATTGTCATGAGACTACTAATGTGTTTTCAACGAACACGTATTTAGAATACTTAGGTTCTTAACTGTCTAGTACGAGGGAAAAATATACGGTTATATGATAAAAACCTTCCAAATCTTTTATTTCTTATCAATGAATTAAGGTGAGAGAAGGTTTCCTTTTTCATTAATCCCAAAAACTTGACTAATTTAAGACAAACAACAAATCGTCCAATATGCCGCTGATATACGGACAATTAAGGAGCTGACACGTTGTATTTCAGCAAAACAGCTTCAAAAATAAAAGATTCTAAATTTATACAAATCTCGAACAAAAACCCCTTCACAGTCCAATGATTGCACTTTGAAACTTATCCCAACTCTGAGTAGGTGTAATTGGTAGCCATGATCTTTTGAAGATTTTTATTGAAGATAATGATCACTTGGGTGTTTATTGAAAAATCTTGCCTCCAGCTATCCCTAACAAGTTATAACAAGTCGTAATAAGCAAGAAGCCCGACAATGGAGAAAATTGTGTTAATGTGTAACTAACTCGGAGTAACGTAATGATAGACAATCGCTTTCATAATTGAAGTAACCTTCATAGTGCAGGTAGTCACATGACTCTTACGAAATGAATGGTTAAAATTAAACTAAGGAAAAGTCAGACATTTCTTAAGAAATAAGCAGTACCTTCGCACCTACTGCTTTTTCATTTTTATACTTTGTATTCCTCTTTGTATTTTGTGTCCAAATAGTCCAATCCAATTTTCCGTACAAATAGACTACAGCTAGATACAGATAAAACAACGGTTAGATGACAACTTGAAGCATTTTGAAGTGTATCTTAGCAAATCCATGACCTTAAAAATAGTTGTTTAACTGCGATCTTTATTTTTAGTGTCATGTGAATGTGAAAACAAGTTGGACAAAGACGGAGGGATAGCGGAGGCTGAGTAATAAGTTCCCAGATTAACTGTAAAAATGTCACCATTCAATTAAGCTTCATTTTTTAATGCCCATTCTCATATATTTTCTTTCATATGTTCAGTGTTTTATGGTTTATCTTTTACAACGACATATCCACCGTATTACGATCTGAAAGCTTGATATCAAATACTTTCTGATAACGGCTGGTATTCAAACTTCGTGCTCCGAATTTTAACTGTTTAATCTACAATTAATATCTTTCTTAGAATTTGGGTAACTTTTAGTTCTAAATTAGTGAGTTAACAGCATTTTGTGAATGTTTAAAGTAATCGATTTTTGTTGGCGATTAGCTAATGGTTAATTATACAACGGATGTTAAGAAATTGAGGATTGTAGAATTTGTAGATGCCTATGTAATGAGAACTATTTATTTATCTTGGAATGTGCTTGATTGCTCCCGTTTTACGTTTTTGTGTAAACTTTCGTTCAACGGTTATTCTCGAGTCATCGATGTTGGAGAACGGGCACATGTTGATCTTTGAGTTCATTAATTGGAGGCCTGGCAATATTTCTCAAAATCTTGACAAATATACACAGAGTTGTGCCTTACCTTGCTTTAAGAAAATAGTTTTAGGCCACCTGAACTAGTCTAAAGTTTTTCTCTCTTTCTTGTAAAACATTAGGGTGGGTGGCAAATAACTTTTTGTGAACCTTTAATTTGAACTTAACAACTGTTAATTAACTTGTCTGTTTGTTTTTTTGTGTTATATTTGTTAATATAGCGGTAATAGAAGTTCATCATCTCCGAAAACTCATCTCTCTATATGACGAAAAAAACGACCAGGCACTGTGCCAGAGTAATGGGGTTCCGTTTTAACCCTTTCTGTATGAAACCCTTAAAA
Source organism: Trichoplusia ni (assembly GCF_003590095.1). Lineage (NCBI taxonomy): Eukaryota > Metazoa > Arthropoda > Insecta > Lepidoptera > Noctuidae > Trichoplusia > Trichoplusia ni. The sequence goes on along the minus strand of NC_039488.1, from coordinate 1,213,142 downwards.
TTAAAGTATCAATTGGCTAAAGTAAACATCCCATTGCGTCAAAAATTCCGCATTAATAAATTGGTAGATAGGTACATTCCTATCAACATAATTGCATCATATCGAGTTCACTAATGTATTCGCTAAGAGCTGTCAAATCATGATATTACATCCAATTACCGGCTATTAGCAGACCACGTCACGCAGTGAAGGCACTTATTAAGATACCATACATAAAACAAATTACACACATTAAGAGAACGTTATTAAATGAAAACTTGTGAGCGATATACGCGATAAAACCTTCATGGATAAGAAACTTACTTATATTGTTTTAATAATATATAGGATGTAAACGAAATTCCAAATTATACTTGGACTGTTATATAGGATCAGACTCTACAAGAAAGTGGCATTTCTGAAATTGTTACCGTCAATTATAAACTCCTTTGTTTGGTCCTTCGATATGTACCTATTCTTCTGTCACTGGTCTATAAGAAAGAGGTTTATCCAACAAAAGGTAACGTAAAGTTTGTTGGGATTGTAAAACCAAAACCTTTTAGAGTAGATATAACTGTTGCAGCTATGGAAGAGATACGCCACTGTACGTACAGAGTACAGTGCGCACATAGGGGGTTAAAGGGTAACTTGAGCCCTTAATTGACTTTATAGGACTACTCTAAAATGACCAGAAATTTTCACACGTATCTCATACATTGTAGGTGACCATTTACTGATGGACAGTCATGTGGTATATTGGTTCTATCGTAATATAAACACGTGATTTATCCTGATTTCAGCAGTCAACCCCTTAAGTTACTTCAGGGACTTCTTCAGACACCCTGTATATGAGCCTTACAACGGTCTCACCCTACATGTGATTGTGGTCAGAATATCAATGACAACCACATGGTGACCTTTTTGTGGTTTACACAAGGATACTGTGTGTTAGAAATAGATTTTACTTTAGTTGTATGTGGCTAGTGGTCTACTAAATAACACCGCAAAATGTTGGTCCATTTGATATGTCGAAATCAATATATATAAATTCAATTTCTAGTATCCTAAGAAATAAAATCACGAAATTCAATTTATAGAATAACAGATAATGGTCCTTTATCATGTCTGTTAATAATGTTGACTTGCATTACACGGAATATTAGTTGAAAAAAAAGTCATCGAACAATATGATTACCGATACAAACATTTTTTTTAACTTACTTTCCTTTAGATACCCTGACTACGAGGTATAAGGCTTCACATTTTCTCCTAATAAATAAAGTCTGATCAGACTCATCAGTTACTCAGGCATTATCACATCAAAGTCAAAGTATTTTTTATTTGAAAAACATAGGTAAAAATAAAAATTTAGATCTTAAATATCAAATAGCGTTCTATGTTCTGTCTATGGTGAGACTTACAAATATGGTTTGGACTTTTACTATAATAAGTATTAAATATACATCACAAGACCAGTCTTTCAAAATATGGTACAATAATATTTTGTTTATTATACAAAATTCAACATTAGTAAGTAATAAATTAACTACTTTTTACCTGTTTTACTTCAGAAGTCTGTAAGTCCGTATGTCTCAAACATCACATTTTTACTTCAGAGGCCTTTGTAGGTACCTAATGACATTTTAATGGTTGGGACGTCGTTTCAAGTTTTTTTACGCCGTCGGCTATTCCGATCGGCTTAGACTAAACAAACTTAAATCGGTATTAACACGCTAGAGGGCACCACTTTCCATTTGCTCAATGGAGGCACTGATGGTGGTATGAATTACATAGTCTATGAAATGTATACAGATACGCTACAAAGAAACAGAAGCGAAACGAAAATAACAAAAAAAAGCTTATGTGTATCGTCACAATTTATTATTAATTTTGAAAAAATAAAATGAATAAAAATGTGTAATAAACAAACTTACTTTCGTAGATTCTGTAAAACTAACACTGCTTCTTTATTCAAAAGAAAATTGTCAAACGAATTTACTACCCATAATTTGTCTGTCCAACTTCTGTTTAAACATGTTCTGTCTAACAATTCTCAGTCTGTATACCCAGCATCATTAACTTATTTCGGATGGAATTTGTAATTGATTTCTAATTTAGTTCAAATAGAAGTTAGTTTGATTACTTTCGTATTTGTGTTCTAGCCAAACGTACAGGCAGGAACAAAACTCGCTGAAACAAAATCAGATTATATTCTGTCAGAAATGCACGTTGACATTATGAAATTCAGTGAACAGTAATGAAAAGCAATGTGTTCAGTGGATATTCCGTACAGTTCTGATATCAAAACTATTTTAAATCAAAGTCGAAACAAGATATTAATGCATTTCTAAGTTTTAGAGTGTTTTGTTAATTTGATTGTGTGAGAACTTTTGTTGCTGACTGTACAGTGTACCTATTAAATGAACGTTATATATTATAGTTAGTGAAGCTTTAATATTTTAGTCGTTATGGCATTATTTGTAAGTTTAGAAGATTCGGGTATTATTTAGAAGGTAGTACACGATTGGGTAGGACGTAAATGACAAGGTTTTAAAATAAGCCTTACAGCCTTATTTTAAGGTTATTTTTTATTTAATTAGTATTGAAACACTTGTTATCTAATTACATTAGGTACTTACTTACAGATAGCATTACTTACAGATAGGATAGACACTCATCATCCTAGCCTTTCCTATGTTGTGAGTGACTAGTCTAACCGGAAGCATCTAAGTGACCGTGTTTTACAAAGGGCGACTGCCTATCTGGCCTCAACCCGGTTACCTGGGCAACACGGTACCCCTTAGTTAGACTAGTTGACACTTTCTACCTTCTGACGAGTTGACTCCCGTGACGACTGTCAAAGGTATGTGAATATGTGAACAACCCACAAAATAACGCGCCTTCCGAAACACGAAGGAACTCTTTTGACATTGAATGTCACATCTACAGACTGACCGTATCAAGTGTAGCTTAACCTGTGATCGATCAATTTCAAATCAATATATATCCACGACCTCCTCCCGCGTCCAAACCTGCTCATTTTGTTTTTTATTCATTAGCGTCTCATTATTGGTCAGTTAACTTGACAGAATAAAACACAAAAGAGAGAAAAAGAAACGGCTATGAAACAGTCGGTTCAATATATGTAGCAACAATTTAATAGATGTACAAAGTTATGCCTAGTACGAAGGCAAATAGTCGTGCGACTGGCGCTGGTGTTTCAAAATTCGCTTTTACAAAACATTTTTCGTGCCGCAGTGCCAAGTCTACACATACATGAAACCAATGCCAAAAGTAACCTTTGAAACGGATTAAACAAAAACAGAAATCAAATCAAACGTGCAAAAGGTTTAGCAAACATACACTTTATATGAAAAAACAAAATTCGCTCACCATTCAAATTCAGCCGCAAAAGTTCAACGAACGGTATACTCGTACTAATACAGAAGTGAACTATTCAATTATATCATAACCCAGAAATTATGCAAAGCGGGACTGAACAGTTAACACAAAAGTTTACGAAGGGACCAAAGTGCTGTCAGAGTCCGCAACCCAACCGTAATAACTTGACGGGCTTGATATGACAAATTAGTGAACACACTAAAACCGCCATTTTGGTTATAACCTACATTCAGAAATAAAAACAATGTTTTAAAATTGGAACTCGTGAGGCTGACTGTCACGTGACGTATTAAGAAAATAAAAATGTACTCGTATTTATGCTACAGTTCATATATTCACATTTTTGAAAATAGAATACGGAGCACAAATAAGTAATGTTAAAAAATAGAATGAACAATGACCAGCAAAAAAACAAAATGTTTTTTATAATAATTATCGTGAGACTGATTCATTATTAAATGATGTAACGGTTTACTCACGCGTATTTATCGGGGTAGCCCGACTAGTTTCGGACCCAACCGGAGTCCTTAATCATGAGCAGACCGTTACATCATTTAATAAAAAATGTTTTTTATTTGGAATATTTTGAATTTTAGTGTTCCAAGAAAATTGCATCGCGATCCGAATGTCACCAGGCCCATGATCTGTGATTGAAGCACTTAAAATTTTCATTGATTATGTATTTCTCTGATGTCGCTAAAAAAAATCATGTAAATAATTATCCATCCAGGTTATGCAACGATTTATTTGGTTGTACGGGATTTTTGTATTTTCAGGATTTTCCCAGGACCTACATCGTCGCAAATCTGACTCGCACTTGACCTTTTTATTTCTCGATGATTATATTTTCGTCTGCTCAAAATGTAATTTACGTTATTTTATATCATCTTACTCAGAATTTTGCTAAGTAGGCAATTAGGTACTTTAATAAATAGCTAACTAGATTATATTTACCAAGTAAATAAGTTCATATACATAGTTTTGATTAGTGCTAATAAGGCCATAATGAAACACGTGAAGCGTATTTGATTGAATTAGTTAATTCATATCTTAGCCCGTGTTCATTATTATCGCGATTTCAAATAATTTTGGTGTAATTCAATTTACTAGAATAAAACTTGATATTATTGGTTTTTTTTTAATTTGCAACACTAGGAAAATAAGAGCAGTTTTGTAGTAGTTACACCACTTATAAATTTATTTTATATTTTTTATTATCTATGTAATGTGTAGAGTAATTTCCATTGTATTATATTGATGTATAATATTTTAAGGTTCCGTTTGTCAGTTTTGCGCACTGACAAAAGACTCCAAACGCGCTGAAGTCTAATGAGACGTTTGCAGGCTTCTGTGAGGGAGTTCGATGTACAAAGTCTTCCGTTCCGGTAGTTTGGTATTCCCGTGAACTCCAGTAAAACGTAAGCGGCCATTTGGTCGCTGTGGTTAGTGACCCTGACTGCTATACTGGAGGTCGTGGGTTCGATTCCCACCCAGGACAATTTTTTGTGTGATGAGCACGATCATTTGTTCTGTGTCTGGGTGTAATTTATCTATAATATGTGTGTATTAAAATCTATAGTATGTTTATCAGTCGTCTAGTACTCATAACACAAGCTCTGCTTAATTTGAGACGGACTAGATGGCGTTGTGTGAATGTTGTCCAGTATTATATTATATTATATTACTAACTGACCCAGCAAACGTTGTTTTGCCGATTTTTTTTCTAGTTGTATGTATTTTTAATGCATTATTATAAAAAAAATAAAAACAATTTCGTTCCAAAATAAAATATATTTTTTTAGTGTGAGCAACCCTTAAAACTTAGGGGTATGAAAAATAGATGTTGTTCTATTCTCAGACCTACCCAATATGTATACAAAATTTCATAAAAATCGCTCGAACCGTTTCGGAGGAGTACGGTAACTAACATCGCGACACGGGAATTTTATATATTAGATATCTTCAAAAGAATCCGTTTCTCCAATTCTTAGAAGACCGCCTACTTAGCTCGAGTGTCGCTGTAAGGAAATAAACACCTGGTTAGACAATTTGCAGACAATTTAAATCGATAATTACTGTCTGAACTAAGTAAGAAAATACATTTATTTAGCCGCAGCCGAACCTTAAATTGTCTATTAACTTTTAAATCGAACACCTCACTGACATCGAACAACAATGGTTAAATCGTTAACCCTTAGCTGCTGAGATAAGTGTACCATCTATCACGAGATCTCAAAGCAAAAAAGCTCTCTATGTGGAAGCGAGATGCCGTTCTACAGTTTGTAGTGCGCTGTCCCGCTTACACTCCAACGATAGTCTTGTTATAAGATCTCATGGCACAGGTACTGGTTCAGTCGAACTGAGCACTTTCGTCTTTGTCTGCAAACCCCGACAAAGTGGCTAAAGACGTAAGAATCGTAAAATGTAATGATGTTGTTTGGCAATTGTGAAATTGATAGTCGATACCAAATAAGGCTTTCAACAATAAATCTCGGGATTGTTAACTAGTTTGGTAAGCTTTGTGTTGGCCGCTATAGATTAAATTAAACTGAGAGTTAAGTTTAAAAAAAATACCTCATACAATTATTTGATCGATGTCAACGGCTACTTCTGAAAGTTCTCATTTATTCTGGTAAATCTTCCAAACCGCGTTTCCTAAACCAAATATAATGAAATACAAGTAAATAAAAAATGCATTTTTCACATTTTTTTATCATAAAATGTGAAAAATTCATGTTATGCAATTCCATGAAAACAAAATTCATCAGGCTGCCGCGAGCAAAACCCGCGAATCTCATCGAGCCCATCCTAAATGACGAAAGTAAAATTATAAGCGGTCTTGTTACCGGTAAAAGCTATAAAGAGCACACCTTTCGGAAATCACATTAGAATTATAACAATAAAACGTTTTAAGCATTAACACATTACGTTCTCCGCCTACATCACATATTCAAAGAAAACCAATGTAAAATATATTAAAACAGCTTTACACACGAATTATCGGAAATACTCGACTAGTTTGTAACCTACCCGAGCACTATAGTTTTTTAATTAGTTTAAATACGTTATAAGATCTGGCCGATTATATGAGGTATTGGAATTGAAATAGTATAGACTTCAAATGTATGGAAATAACATTCCCTTTCGATAAGTGACGTGACTTTACTTGTTGGACATGATGGATGCAATAAGTACTAACGCTTTATAGACTGTGACTTGCTGTCACTAAGTTATTGCTCTGGGTATTGGATTAGAGAGCCATCTTTTCTCATCACAAGTTCCTCCGCGTTTCGGAAGGCACGTTAAATGATGGGTTCCGGCTATTATTTACCCATCTTTGACAGCCGTTACGGGCAGTCAGAAGCTAAAAAGTCTGACATCCAGTCTACGGGTATCGTGTTGCCGAGGTGGGTTGAGGAGGTCAGATAGGCAGTCGCTCCTTGTAAAAAGATGTAGGTAAAAAACTAGGACGATGATGGTGTTAAAATAAGCATACAATTCAAATCGTTTTGACGGAGCGCTTTAATTTTGTAAAGAATTGCCAGTGTGATATACCTATTATACCGAAGGTTTTCTACAATCTATACTAATATTGAAAAGACATAAAGTTTGTCACGTACTAGGAGGTAGGTAATCTCAGAAACTACTGAACCGATTTAAAAAATAGAAACTTAAGAATTTTACTTAATGTCATATGCTAAATACAAAAATAAACCGCCAACGACGAACATGGGCCAAGTCAGCCAGTATTAAAACCCAAAACAATAAAGCTATTTTTACCAAGAAACGATACAAAATTAATGTAAAACAACAACTTTATAGACGATTGTATTTTAATTTCGTTAAGTGTTTACATAATGTCATGTACACGGCTCCCTCGGCGTTTTAATGGGGGTGTAACTCGCATCAGCTTAAAATAACTTACTTAAACTTTGACCTAGTTCTTAATAAAACCTTTTAGAAACAAACGTTCCTTTTTTAAATCAAGTCATATGTTGCCAAGACAAAAAACGGCCGTATTATCGAAAGTGTTCAAATCAAAACATTTTTATGAGAAGCTAATGGATGTGTTTCGATAGCAATGGGTATTCTATCAGTCATTTGACGACTTATTTCTTTAATCTGCATCATAAATGGGACATACATACAAAGGCTAGTATTAATTACTAATATTATCTTACATTAGACGTGGTTAATCTTGCCATTTTAAAATCGCATAAAACAAACTTCAAATACAAAACTATACATAATAATATAACACATATACAGCCAATCAATATCCGAACTTGGCTCACCACACTGCCGGACTCCCAAATATACGACCAGTAATTCTGACATAACAGACACCCATGTCCAAACATGTCGCAACCTGTTATATAAGCACAGATGTCGTGCCGATAACTATAGATAGGCATTAATTCGTGGCCCGAACAATTTCCCCAAACAGCCTTCTACGTATTAAAAAGATTATTATTGCAGTCGTGGAAGCGGGACAGAGTATTCCACGGTATAGCGGCGTCTCTTTTACGCAATGCGTTGCTGTTACTTTAAGATGTGGTGGTAGGCTATTAGTTGTGAAAAATAACGCTATTATGTTATAAAGTTTTATCTTGAAAGTAAATCTGAGTTAATGATTGGGTCTTGTTTAGTTGTTTTAAATGTAAGTAGCTATTTCAATATAGTTGTTTGTATTTTTTTATTAAGCTCAAAGTGATGTAAATATAAATTTTAGAAGTGATAGTCGATTCACATTTTAAATAATTTATGAAAATGGTTCTTTTTACGAGTAGGATTCACAACAGGCAATCCCGATAAATACGCGTGAGTAAACCGTTGCATCATTTAATAAAAAAATACATAAAGCAATTGAAAGACAGATTAGTATTAGTTTTGCATTTTCACCCAAAAAAACAGTCATCTTATAGAATATCATTTTCAGTTTTACATCATAGAAACTAAGACAAAAAGCCCCGATTATTAACCACAACAAAAAAAAAACACCCTATAACTTCGACATATTTTTGTAAATCACCTATTTACATTTCACCTAAATACCATGCCAGCATTAAAAAGTTACGTGCACCACAGCTAACAGCTGCCTTTATGTAAAAGAAAATACATTTTTAAACTGTAGTTTGAACTGTAATTAACATCTTCTCACTAATTGCTGTGTAATCAACAACAATGTAGAATATATTTATCACAGGCACACCGCTAGCTATAACGACGGTAATACAACAATTTTACTATTAATAAAGCCATCAATAAATATGGAAGTAACATAAATGTAGAGACGGCAAAAAATGATTGATGTCAAAATATTTTCGTAGATAAATTTACTACAATTGGTCGTTGAAAAGTTAACTTGTTATTTTTAATATTGAGTTTTATTGAATTTTCAATGATTTTTTTGTTTTTACTAACTTTATTTCCTATTTTTATATATGCATCATCATTCTATATTTTATAGAATCATTTCTCTGTTTCCCAACAATTCCTTTTCCCAAATATGTTTTCGTCGGGTCTCCCAGTCGAGCCGTATAGCGCCAGGACTCAGATTCTATTTTTTGGTGTACAAACACAATTTGGTTGAATTGCTGTACCAATCGTTACTAAACTTATATTTTGAAATTGATTTCTTATTGCAGCGGCAACAAAAGTGCATCATGTATATATACAATAAAATTTTCTAGGTAAAGCGGATTATGATATAAAGTCTGGTGACAGACGGCCGAACAGACGGACAGTGGACAGACAGCCTTGGTAGGGTTCCATATAGGAAATAAATTACTCTTTTCGTCCTCTACTACCTTTATTTTATCTTCATTTCCTATCTGTACATATCATACAAGGCCCTTCGGTTCGATCACACATGCCGTAGTATAACTTTCACTTAAAGTGTAAGATAAATCTGTGTGTTATTGTTGCGCTTGCGCAGGTATGCAGCCACTGCTCTGTCAAGTGTTCTATATAGGAGCTTATGAGTGTCATTATAAATCATTTAGATACGAAAATTATCATTCAGGTCGTAATACATTGCTGGCTCTGATATACCACTTTTGTGATTATAATTGCGAGGGTCAGTAATGTATTGCAACTTGAACCATTGGGTAGCAAAGTGACAAGGGTGCTTGATGATGTATAAATACTTTCACACAATAATTTTTAAGCAGGTTTTGTAAGTGTTAAATTAGGGACATTTTTTAATGTCAATATTTATATTCTAATCGATGGTTAAATTAAACTTTTAAGGTACTGTAAGAAGGTTTTCTTTTTACGTTTTTAACAAGTGAAAATCACTTTGCTATACACACATGAATTCCAAAAGACACAATAGCATTATATTTAATAAAAGTTTGAAATAAACCTCAAATTCAAATACGCATTTAAAGTCATTTGTCAAAACTACGCCCACTCAGAACAACTTTTCCATAAATGGTTTTCCCAACTAGAAATTTGATTTTACATAACTTATGTGTCAAAATTTATCTTGTGGATAAAATAACCATTTGCGAATAGGTAATTAATGATGAACAATTAGCCTATAACAGTTAATGGTCCAGTTAGATCTAACTTACACAACTCGGGGACTATTAACTTAGCCTAGCTCCCAAAACCAGTTTTACAATAACATAATATGTCAATTTGATTGAAATCAAAATGATTTTTTATTTCTTCAATTAAATTATCAGCTAATGAAGGAGGAGTTTTAAAAACGACTCCCATACTAAGAAATTGAATACTTGTGTCGCAGTCGCAGCAGGTTTCACAAACATTCAAGTCACACGCATAAAGACATTCAGGATTCAAGACAAGTATTCTTGGATGACATAAGCATTTGCTTGTCCTACGCGGGGATCGAACCGCAGATCATAGTGCTCATGTTTACTAGATCAAATATTAACCCCTTGTACCTATAAATGTATTAGCTATTTTTCTAAATCATTACACACCATTCCCTCTTGGCATGGTCATTGTATTATATACGTAGACAATGATTTAAAAAAGTATTCTCAAAGGTCAGAGCCCAGTTTCCTATCCCCAAGCGAGCCACAGAGAACTGAATTTATGATTTGCTGTCGAGGTATCTTTCCGATAGAGTGTATTGCGGAATACAGCCCTCCCTACAATTTGATACAAAAAGGCAATAATATAATGATTTCTGGCACGTTTTTCGAGAAAAAAGTATGGTTTTCTTCTGATTGGCTATCTTATGAATAATATTTACAATGCTTATAAGTTTAAAATGATACTCATTTTTTACGACATAAACACTAACATTATCCAAGTTACCAAACATCATGGATACCAATCTCAGTTGGAGAAGAACTAGGTGGCGGCAGACTCTTAGACCTGCATCGTCTCCTGGGATAAGTCGGTACGTGTCAATGCATTGCAATTCATCACCCACCGACCGAGGGACTCTGGACATACACTATGAAATGATCTAGGATTCAACGTCCTACCGAATTTGACAATGCAGGTTTTCACTACTTAAGGTTAGGTTAGTTAAATCCTTAAACGAATCACAACGTACTTTAAGCTGACGAATGTCTAACAAAGATATACATAGGTTTTACAGCCATTTATTAACAAAATTAATTGTTACGTATTAGTTTTATTCGTCACAGGTCAACAGTCAGACTTATACGATGACGTTATCAGAACAATTTATTACAGACTTAATTAATCGCCTATCTGATATATTATCTACGTCAACTTTCTAATGTGTTAACCGATCTTCTTTAAGGCCCCTAATGAATCGTTGCTGTTTGTCGTTTTCGTTTTAAATCAGTATAGTATAGTTCATATTTATATTATTGTTTATATTTTAACTGAGTGGTCTGGCAGCGGGTTCGATCCCCGCGTAGGACACGCATTTGTGCGTCCTTGTGGATGTGACTTACATGTTTATGAAATCCAGCCCGATGCAAGGACTTAATTAAGGCTTCCCTTCTTAATTACAATATTCTGTATGTTAAAGAAGTAACTTAAATACTTTTTATTATCTCCTATGTATTTAGAATATTACTTTAACGAACGCACAAATTGATCTGCAGAACAATTTTACTGTTGCACAATCAAACTCGTTTCTCAACATTTCTCAACGCACTTTATAGAGCGGAAAAATTATGATGCCATCAGTCAATTTGTACTAATAGCTATTTTATCTGATCATCCTAAGGAATCAACGGGATTCAGGGCATCTGGATATCTCAATTGAAGACAATTGTTCCTGGTATAGTTATCCACGAGTGAGTAGTACACTCTACAATCAGTAAGAGAAAACTAAAATACTTTATTAACTAAGCAATATTTAACATACAAGAAATTTCGAGTGTTCAGTTAACAAACTGCTTAACGAACAGCAATATTTAAACAACACTTTAAAAAAAAACCTTTTTTTCGAGTTAAAAATTTCAATTGAAGAAACCAGACATTTTACCTTAAACGAGATCTATTTTCGACCTACGCACGCAAAACAACGAAAAGATAAGATAAACAAAAGTTGAAAGATATCTCACCCTCTTCCGAATGTCTCGACTTCGGAGTCAGGAAGTCACAATCTTTTGACCTTGCGCAATAAAGCTTTGACTTCTTTTTAGACTACTTTTAAACACGAAAGACTTTTCAAAAGCATTTCTCGTCCCATAAGGAAACTGATAACGGTTTGTGTATTCAGAAAGTGATGCAATAGAAATTCTTTTTAAAGAACTAGTTTTTTCTCGAATTTTAGAAATTTCTCTCGTATGGTATGGTTACGTAACCTTCTTTGTGTTTTGGACAAAATAAAATGAACATTTGTCAGTTTTTAGGGATCCTTATACTCGTACAAAGAGAAAGAACGAATTACGAAGTATTATTAAGCCTCCACTGTCTTTTAGTATGTCTGTGATTACTGGACAGTTGAAATTTAAATAACAACAAAACATAATCAAAATAAAATTTGAGTTAAGCTAATTATTAAAACGGTAAAAATTTGATAAGTATTATGTTAGTTTTTGGCCTAATTGTACGAGACCCTCAGTGTCGCGAGTCCGATGCGCACTTGACTACTTTTTATTTTATCAAATAGATAAATTTTAGTTCTAGAATCTAGGACAAAGCAATTCAAGCGCAAAGTTTATGACACAAACAACCATTTTTGGAAACCCATAAATAAATAAACGATAGATGTCAGTTTAAGAAAGATCCGCGTTAGATGAAAATGGTGGTTTTGTAAAAAAAAAGAACACTATCTTCACCAAATTTCTAAAGTTAGTTTTCTGATTACGATAATGGATGAGCTTGTACTAAAAAACAACATTAAATAAAACAATCTGCAGGATTTCAAATAGCCTTGTGCTATTTTATTTTGGAAAATCGCCCTGTGAATTGTAATCACAACAAAAAGCCACCCATATCCTCTTCTAGTCTTCAAGCTTACTGCCCTTATCCATGTTTGAGTCGGTGAATTAAAAAATCTTGCTTGAACAACCGTAGCTAGTCTACAAGATCGTAATATTCCCCCAGACCAGTATTTAGACAAACTTTCTTTCGCATACAAATATTAGCACGAATTAAAACAGAAGCTATTAATTAAATCACTAAATAAATACGTACAAGATGCTAAATCACATCATATGTTAATTAGAAGAACATTATTAATAGAACAAGAAATAAAATACTTAAGCTTACTAAAGGTGGGTATACACTGGGGCATTTCCATGTAATGCATCGTACGTGGTGTGCGAATGATCAGCGTGAGTGTGCGTTTATCAGAAATAGTTCAGTATTTTTTAACCCCCAACGCAAGAAGGGGGATGTCATAAGTTTGACGTGTATTTCCGCCTGTCTGTGGCTTCATAGCTCCCAAATGGATTGAGCAATTTTTATTTAGTTTGTTTTATATTAGAGGCGATTTACTTGTGTGCGTTCTTAGACCTGATTGAAAAAAAAGTCTGGGTCAATGAAAAGTTTTGGGATCTTTTTGTATACTTTTAATTTAATCTTGTGTTAAAATATCGACCAAAGGGCCTCAAAATACAAGCGTTAATTTAGCTTAGGAAACTTTGATTGTAACCAAATGTTAATGTTTTCTAAAAATGTTTATGTTGTTAAAAGACACTTTAGTTTAAGAAAACACAGAAATTAATTAATTATTTTTATTCACCTAAGTCTGTACACACCCTTATAGTATCGAAGTGTGTGTTAATTGAATTAGTGGGGTCTTTAATACGAAGGTACCTTTACGTCTGCATTAGAATGTTGATATAATTCAATTAAATTGAAAACTTACGTACGAAAGAGATTTGGAACGATTGTGGGAAAATGTTAGGAATTAGGTGCTTTTGTCTTTGAACTATGTTGGTTTAATATTCTATTCATATGTAGTGTTAATGAGGTTTAGAACAACAATTATGAGTAGGTGAGTACATATTCTATTTTTAACCCCAGCAAAAAGAGAAGTGTTATAAGTTTGTGGAATCTTAGCTCCCGAAAGGATAAACCGATTTCAATTTAATTTGTTTTGTATCATAGGTGAATTATGCCCGAGTGTTATGTTGATATGTATGATAAAAAGGGATCGTTGGTGACTGGATTTACTTTTAATTTTATCTTGTTTTGTTCGCATTCTAATTAAGATGTCAGTTTTTTGGTAAAAGATTTTTAATTTACCAGTTACTGTTAGTCAGTTTGTAGTTCACCAGAGTCCTATGAACATATTGTTCACTATGACAATTATTATGTTTTAGAAGTAAAGAAAATGGAACTCTTTAAAAGGCATGTGTTTGCAAGCATGGACCGCACCCACTACCCTGCACATACAAATCCAATCTGTAAGCAACACGCATCGAAACAGATATGATTATATCAAGTTTCATTACCTCCTAATCAATTGATTGATACGTTGATACCTAATTAGTTGGCAATGCGTTAATTATGGCGTCTAAATATAGGCACTTAGTCTGGAAAATGAGGAAACCGATATCTAGAAACTGATACTGATGGATACTCCATAAACATCAATTGCTGAGAATTATGTCTATATGATATATGACCGCAAGGCTAGATAAGTGGTTGAGGTAGCCACGCTAAACACACTGTGAGCGAAATGTCCCGAGTTCGATCGCCGCGTAGCCCAAGCATCTGTGTGAAACATGAATAGATACTTGTTCAAAGACTGCCTTTGACTATGTGACTTGAATTTTTGTGAAACCTTCGTGACACAACCATTGAATTCTTAATGTGGGAATTGTTTAAAAAAAAGTAAGTTTCACTAATTTAAAATTCACTTAATAATTATTAAGGCTCAAAAAGTGATGGGCACCTCTGATTTGTTCTAACATTTTAACACATTTTAATTAATCAGCATTCACAAAAAAACAATTGTAAAATTGATCCCCTGATGTGGGTTATTCAAGATTTATTTTAACCAACACAACTATGTACCATTATCTGTTTTCTTTTATTTCCAATGTCTTTACCTACAATCGTACCATAAATATGTATATGCAAGTGAAAGTAACATCTCTATTTATCAAACCACACCCATCCCACCCATCCCACCCATATTTCCATATCCCATACGATTGAACAAAAAGAATAAATTCGTATGCCAACGTTACGAATCAAAATATTACCGACAAAATATTTGTTTAACAATAAATAACTCGTAATTATACTGATGTAATCCTCAAATGAAAGCTCGTTATACATTCATTAATATTATTATTTGTTAGGCCAGTGTTTCTCAAAGTTTTGTTTAATTATGGGCTGAGTCGGCTAAGAGTAAAGTTTCGACGAATAATGCCGGCGGAAATATGGCCGGCTTCTACTCTCATTTAGAATAATGAAATTCGTACAATCGTAATTTGTGTTTTTTTTCAACAGCTCCTGATTGTACTGTTCAACAGAGTTTCAAAATACTACTTCATACTTAAAAATAAATGTTCAAAAAAATATTTCTATTTGAAAATCCTATCTATAAGTAAGTTGACTTGACTGAGATCATCCAGTGTTGTACTTAATAAACTAAACTTAATAATTGTTAAGGTTATAAAGAAGAAGTACTGATGTTCACTTTTCTTGTTAAATAGGTACATGTAATAAAGAAATGTATAATAAATCCTTCTTTACAATAACTCCTTTGTTATATAAAAATGCTCAAAAATCTTTCTCGATAATACTTGACATACTTGACTTGATCTGAAACGTCAAAACTCTCAAAAAACCAATGAAAATTTCCAAGCCCAAACTTTTAGAATCACTGACTCCCATGCCTATACAGAATGAAATTCTGTGTTTTAAATGTTATGACCACTGACAATTAACGAAACTCACCGCCTATTTATGCTTTGCTCGTGAGTGTACCAGGAGGTACAATTTAGTAATTTATTTCTAATTATAATTGGAATTGGTGCTATAGAGATATTATGGAAATTATTGGTTTCACGTTTTCGATATTAAGTCGATATTGTTCCATTTTTTAACTCTAAACTTGTAATTTGTTACGGATTCGATTTTAATTGGTTAATTACGAGGTTCGATATTCAGGTAACATGTAGATTATTTTGTCATTGTATAAATAGACGAAAAATTTAGTAAAACATTCTCTAAGATAATCTTGTCCTCTAGTTGTTTGCTCATGACAGCATGGTGACCCTCCATTCTGGACGCTGTGACGACAGTAGCTTCATTCTGCCGCACTCTGAATAACTGGAAAATTTTATATTTAAAAAAGACTAACAGCTGATCATACTCGCACTTTGAGAAACGCAGTTCAATAAAAGTACTTCATTCACTTGAACTTTAACAATTATTTACCAAAGACAAGGAGATACCTGATTAGCAAACCGTGACATAAGAATTAGAGCTAGACAAACAGATATCTCCATCTTTTATACAGTGGAAACATTAACAAATATTCACCTATTACGTATCTAAACATATATTCTCAATAAAAGATATTAATCAAAATTAAATGTTAAACGTATTCGCCGGCAATACATAACGAATGACATATTATAGAAATTAAAATTTACATACAATCGTATATCACCGACAGGCGCGGCCGTGACTTA
Source organism: Trichoplusia ni (assembly GCF_003590095.1). NCBI lineage: Eukaryota > Metazoa > Arthropoda > Insecta > Lepidoptera > Noctuidae > Trichoplusia > Trichoplusia ni. Next base: position 1,196,697 of record NC_039488.1, on the reverse strand, counting down.
CATCGACTTTAAAAGAAAGTATCTTTGCTTTATTAGGCAGAGATCAATATATGTTATATTGGAAAAGCAAGTTTTATAATGATACAGGTAGCCAAACAGGAGTTCCGCATTCGATACGATATAATTATAAATCTGTAAAATAAATGCGGACAACATCACATACATTGTTCTAAACCCAAAGTAAGTTGCTAAAGCACTTGTGCTATGGAATTCAGATACAACGAAGGTACCACAACCACCCAGACCCGAGACAATGTAGAAATGTGAATTTTTACATTGACCCGACCAGGGATCGAACCCGGGACCTCAGAGATAGCGACGCCTTGAAACCGGCGCGTACGCCACTCGACTAAAATAAACGCATATATTTACAATTAATGCTTTCTTTCATGCCAACCGTGTTCTGGAAATAGTTTTTATTAGCTCTTATGTGTCGTTTTTTTCATAACTTTACTCAAACACACATTGGTAAAACGGTAAAGGGAAAAGTCGAGAGAAAACCTCCATATAGTCGTTTCGTTCTTCATGATCAGACCAGCTCAAAGCGACCATTGTATAATATCGTCATCGAACATTGTATAAGCCTGTACAATTAAATTATTATCCGATTGAAGTAGTTCTAATTCAACTGAGTTATCAACCTCGTTTATACGGTGACCAATCAAAGATGGCAGAAAATCCTGGCTTAATTAAGACGAAAAATCACAGAACCATTTCCCATCAAACCTTTCAATCCCATTGAAGATGCCCTTGTAGACAAGAAATAAACCCTTTGACATCTACTTAATTCGTCCTCATGAAAATCAATGAGCTCTTTAAAACAAAAAACACGATTTAAGATCTCTCTTGGAATTAAAGCTATGTTGATTAGTATTTCCTTCCTCGCTTTTGGGACGTGACCTTTAAGAAATGCCATAGGCCGCATGAAGGGTGCTTGCTGTTGAGATGCACTGAGGGAGTATATAATGTGGACATGCGGTCTTGGGTTTGATTCTCACCCAGTCAAGTACAAATGTTTGTCTGCCTAGTACCCATAGTACAAGCTTTGCTTAGATTGAAGCTAGATGGTGTTGTGGGAAAGTTACTGATTGCATTTATTTTAAAACTATTGTTTAACTTACCAGTTTAATACAATAAAGCGATTCCATCAGTTTCACATTCGTTTCTCGCCAACGTCTCTTGGCGTTAATAAAGACGAAATCTGTTACTCTCGCGAGCAGTATCGCCTACGCATATACTTGTACGAATTTACGGTTTCAGTTGATATTAATATGAATAAATAAATAAAAACTTTATTTTCTTTACAATTTCTAAAGTATACTAAGGCCCATCACAGCGTGGAAGCGGGACAGCGCATTACACAGCGTAGAGCATCGTCTCTTTCCCACAATGCAATAGTATTTCTTCAAAAAGTGGCAGTAGGTCTCCAAATGTTACTAACAAATCGTTTGAGAATTAAATTAACATAATAACGACCCGTTTTGTTGTTTGTGGAACTTAACTTTTTTATGACTATATAAAAAGGTTTTGACATAAAATAAATTGTCCGTGGTACAGGTGAAAAGAACATCTTATCGAATTTAATACAGATTAAATTATTCACTATGCTAGTTTTAGTAACACGATGGCTATGTGGAAGAAATAAGTTAGAATACATTTAATTCAGAAATCTGTAGAATATATATTACTAATAGGTATAGAATAAACAAAAAAAAACTACGACAAGTCAAGTCGCGAATTTTATAGATTATCAGCATGCGCGAGGTACTACAGATTTTATCTTGGCAATCGGACAAGCATTTATTAAATACAGAAATCAAAATTATAAAAAAACAGTCTTTGTATAACATAATATAGTTATTAAAAGAAACCTAAACTACAATAAATAAACAATAAAATATCCAAAAACAAGAATTTGCATATGCCTTAATCTACATTTAGGCTAACTACATCAATCATCTGTCACAAATAAATGATTGTGTTACCGCAAAGCAGTATTTAAAACCGTGTCCGGGAGTCATTTAATATAATAATAATACCAAATAACAATACGTCTCATTTAATACAACAGCAATAACGTATATTATAAATAAATAAATTATCTGTTTAAAAATTAACAATGAGTTTAAAAGCCTGATACGATAACGTTATTAAAGCTGTCACGAATTGGGATAATTTAAACGTTTGCTACAAAGTGATAATTAAATGGTAAAATTAATTCCTTTTTATATAATAACATTGTGGGTTGTATAATATAGGTTATGAATAGCGCTTGCAAATAAACGGACTGTTTTTAAGCGATTTGTGTGTTGTTTTTGATGTTTGTGTTATTGTTTTTTTTACTCGAAAGATACTGCTGTGTAAATACGCGATAGTTAAGTTTCAGGCTTTTTACTTTTACTCTTCTTGAGTAAAGTCTGCTTGATATAAATTCTTGTCGTTTTTGTAATAAACTTTGAATGTTTGTCAACGTCTTTTCCGAAGGTCAATTTCCACTGAGAGAGAAGCGGCGCGATGAAAGGTTTTTCGGTCAACCCCGAGGCTCTTCGCGGCGCATCTTTTTACCTTCAAATGGCTGTTAACTCTTTTGTCACGTGGATAAGTTTCAAAATTATTTGACATATAAAGACGTGACGTGAATGACCCTGTGACCCGTAGTGTTCGAGTCGTTCTTTTTGATATTCTTCTCCTTGTAGTCTCTTTTCCTCTACTAGTGACGGTTAGCGATCAGCTGATTGTAGTCTTCCTTGCCAGTAGCTCGGCGGCACAGCTCTTCCGCCCCCTTATGTCCCATAGCCAAGACTACTTCCTAAATAACAAAGTAAAGGAAAATCATACTTCCGTGAGAATAATAAAGCCATCAAATAAGAACTATACGTTTTTGTCAAATAATCAATTAAATATCATATATGGAAACCCTAGTTCTGACTAAAACCTTACATAGTAATAACACGAATGTTATTATGAACACACAAAATATTACATAATAAAGTCAAGTCAAAGGCGAGTCACAAAGAGACGAATGTACCTATCATTTTCAAATTTTAATACTAGCGACGTAGGATATAAGTTTATAACCGACCATATGTATGTCGCAGTCAATTAGATTAATTCGCCTTTCAATCACTAGCCTAACCTCTGCTATACAACTCCGTTCAGCTATCTTACTGAACTGTCTTCAGCTATTGAAACACACACATATACGTCGGGAAACGTCGGGAACTAAAACCTAAAATTAAACCGCGATAAAATCCGTAAAAGTAGTTTCATTTCAATGTCTAACATTCGCGTAAACCTAAGAAAAAGAAACACTCATATACTTAGTCAAATAGAGAGCGGTGTTGACAAAATAGACGGAATTTGGCGCCTCGCTTGCTCGCATTCTCTACCTATCCTTATTTTGGCCCCGGTAGAAATCCTCATGGATTTCGTCGCCCTGGGGAAGACGAAGAGGTGTGCCGGACTCTTACCGGCTGAAACCGGTGTCTCAAACGGGAACACTTTCACAGTCTATCGCTCACTGAAAATATGGCAGTGTGCTTATTATCAACTAGCTGTTGCCCGCGACTTCGTCCACGTGGTTAGATTTTTTCCCGTCTTTTCCACATTTTACATTATATCTTCGCTCCTATTAGTCGCAGCGTGATCTTATATAGCCTATAGCCTTCCTCGATAAATGGTCTATTCAACACAAATTTTTTTTTTCAAATCGAACCAGTAGTTCCTGAGATTAGCGCGTTCAAACAAACAAACAAACTCTTCAGCTTTATATATTAGTATACATATGCCTTCTGATGTATTTAACATTTCAATAATCGTAAGCATCAAAACTGCTTCAAAGCTCAAACTATATTTCACATTCTAACTGTTTAAAGTACTCTAGTTGAAAAGCACTGTTGAGTAAAAAAGATAGACCATTTATTAAACGTCTGATTTAGCTAGTTGACAGCGACATGTATATACATACGTTCATAAATATAACTATATATAAACCTATTCATAACCGCCAAAGCTCATTAACTATGAATCACAAAGTCCCGCTAATGACTGCCTTAATAAATTTATTGACATGAAACAAAGTTGCCTATTTATTGTGCAATTAATAAGCTTTATACCGATATTATAGTCGCCGCTAGTACTTATTTACGTTTTCAGCAATGAAAATATGAATTTTATAACGTAGTTAGAGAAGGCCAATTGTCCAAGAAAAATAAGGAAACTTGACTTCAGAACCTATTTTTTTCACAGCTTTTTCGTTCACAGCGAACGTCCAAATGAATTCTAGGGAATAAAAAAATGAGGTACGAAAAAAGATGTGCGATTCTCAGACCTACCTAATATGCACACGAGATTTCATGAGAATCGATGGAGCCATTTCGGAGGATTATAATTACAAAAACCGTGACACGAGAGTGGTATATTGTTCATTGAATTTAATACGGTGACTCTCAATAGATGATATAATGAATGAACAGCAGTTTTAAAAAAGCAGATTCTAAACTGAAAGGTTCAGTTATAAATGAAAATCGACAATAAAATTACATTACAATATACTTAATATTGTTTATTCCTAGAATTCATGAAAGACGAAAAATTTCTTCATAGTTTCACCAAAATTCTCAAAGAGTGCCTGCGCGCATTAAATTAATTTAAACATCTCAAAAACTAAATAATTAACAATCAAATAAACCGCTTAATCAGAACATGCGAACGAAAACTTAACTCCACTTAAAACTTCTCAAATATTAAATTACCCCTTAATTTCTTCTTTAATAAATTACAATATAATATTGCAGGAAAGTTATGAATTAGAACGCACGGTGTACTGAACACTTTCGTCTCATTCCCAAGGGAGAATGAACCCTTTTCGGATAGGGCCGGCGCGCGGCGTCATGCCCTTCAACGAGATAAGGATAGCTTTAAAGAAGTCGGCTTTATGATATTGTTTCATATAACCCTATGGTTATGTCTGAGAATAGAGTTCTATATTTATTCTTTTGTTTTTTTTTTTTTGCAGTGGTTGTTTTGTTCTAGTATGAAAAGTTGTAGTTATTGTGGCATTTAGCTTACTTAAATAGGAATTATGCGCAAAATATGCAACGAATCATGAGTTCAGGTTCCAACATTTGATTTCCAGGTTTCCTAACAAAAGTTTTCCTTCGCAGTTTGTTATTGTTTTCTTAAGTGTAATAATTATTAAAATGCATATAACTTTGCATTGGGATCAAACCTGCATCTCGTGCATACATATCCATGTATAGAGCCGCAAGGCAACTACGGCACTACGATAAAAAAACCGGTCATGAATAAAATCAAATGCGATGATTAATTATTTTTGAGTAAGTACCCACCAACGAATTTATGACCGTAACAACCGCTTTACCAATTTTTTTTTATTCTTGCATTTTTATTATGCACTCATGATGTCCACAAAAATATTAAAAAATAAACCTAGCCTACAAAAAAGCAAAACTAATTACACTGCCTACGCTACCATATTAAGTACCATACCATATTAAGTTGAACCATGAAACACCATTTTTACTGACTCATCGTAACACGACCACCCTCTCTTGCAGTCGAGACATTTATGATAATTTTAAACATTATAATACCCCCTCCACTTGGCTACGTTAGCGAGTACAAGTACATATTATGCTCTTGCTCTAACATCACGGAAAATTATATTTATAGAGCGTATTACTGCAGATTCACTTTAAAACTAGATATTTAATATTTAGACTCGAGTGAGTTGCTAAATAAATACTTAAAATGAAGTTCGTTTTGCAGCTAAAAGTAAATTTGCATTATTTGCTCTGCGATTTTTTTTTTGAGTTATAAGCAAAGGGTAAAAACTGAACTCTATTAAAGATGCAATGCTGATTGTTCGTCTTTCCGTCTGTTTTACTTCATTTTTCTTGTATTTGTGCTACCACTATAAATTTCGCTACGTAAATGTTTCAAGGATACAGGATAAGACAAAATAATAAGAAACAAATCAAATTTCCTTGAACCCGAAAGCTTATGACTGCTTCTAAGAATCATGTATTAACCGACTCACTGGCATTGCATAGGTACTTACTTGATTTGCAAAGCTGAACGTAAACCATCTACTAAACTGTTATGTTGATATTATTTGTTTCAATGAGTTCAACGTACCTACGAACTAACAAACTTATATGTTATTGATTAGAAACTTAACAAAGAATAATAATCTTCGTGAGGAGCGTGTTTTTAAAACGATGTGTTAATAATAATAATTTTAATTATGTATTTATTCATTAAAATTTTCGACAAAACAACAACCTGTATCTAAGAATCCAAGAGGTAGTTGATCATTAGTGTACAGGGTGTATACAAAATAAGTATCATTACCCAATATTATTCAATAAATCATTAGTTTATTGGAAATTAAATGAGATTTTTATGTTGGAAAAAATGGTTACATAAGGAAAAATGGGCTACTTAATAAGGGAAAAAATCATGTATTTTTTAAGATACCATAATGATAAGCTATATCATTTGGTGAGAGAAAATAAAAATATAAATAGACTTCAAACAGAAAATTTGACTTATTCAGGAACATGCTATATCTGAACACGAATTAATTGTCCAGATTATATAAATGACTAGTGTTAGTCTAGGGCTTAGTGAGTCTGTCTACTATATCGGAGGTCCTGGGTTCGATTCCGACCCAGGACAATTTTGTGTGATGAACACGATCGTCTGTTATATGTCTGGGTGTAATTTATTATATTATGTATGTATTTAGACATATATAAACACGTTAATTAATTTGAAACTAGATGGCGTTGTGTGATAGTTTTGGATTATAAAACTTATTTCTTCCATAAATGAGCAAAATTACTTTATATGTATTCGAGTTTTATAGCTTCGCCATCTGTCTGTGATACAACGATTATCATCAAGCCAATCCTGCGACATAAATAAAAGTAATCTGCGTAATAATACGTCTGTTCGATGCGCAAGCGCAGCTCGCTTTATTGCGCTTATTGTACTAAATGGAACTTCTGTTAATTAATGTTCTGGTACTTGTTTGGCAATGACAAGTGTGCTTGGTTTTAAAATAAAATATAAGATAATTGCTGCAAAGATAAGATGGGTTTCTTAATGTGTTTGACTTTTGAATTTATTAAAGCCACAAAGAAAAGCTTATATTTATGCTTACTTTTTACATTACACAAAATGTACAATATTTTGGTTTGGTTTTTTTCATTGTTATTCACGCTGCATTATGTTTATAGAATTTTAATTTTACGCAATTTTCTTATAAAGCAAACTTATAATTTTAAAGTTAGAAAACATACATCATGTGTTTCATTAGTATTTTTTTTCAACTGTATCTAATTGGCGGTTTACTTTTGACACTCCGCTGGTGACGTGGTTTGACATTTGAAATGACAGTTAACTACCGGAAATTTTGATGATGTCTTTGAAGAAATTACAAATCAAACAGATTATAATCAATATAATGAATGAAACTAGTTCTAGAATCATTGGAATGAGATTTTATAATAATGATCGTTGCTTTCTTTGCTGTTCTTTTGAGGAAGTAGATATTTAATAAAAAAAGTTTAAATATTGGTGCAGGAAAGACTGAATATATGGTTATATATTGATACAATATTTATGAAACATACTTCTTTAATTTGTTGCGGGTTCCAAGACTATTAACTGTTACGTTATTGTTACGCTTCCTTGGAACATACTGTTATGGCTGGTATTTGATGGTTATCATGTAAGATTAGGCTACTAAGTAGCATTTTTCGAAACTCTTAGGCAACACCCTGATTTGTCCACCCTTCACCGCTCCCTAAGTACTTTGAAGAAAAAATGGCGCGGCTGCTAAATCTATATTTATGAACCACCAAAAAATATATAATTATGAACTTTTAAGCCTTCTTTTATTCATTGCACATGTTATTCACTTCTTCATTATGTGAAGGTATCGTAGTCTATAGCTAAGATTGTTATGAATAAAGGGCTCAAAGATAATACAAGTCTCGTATACGAAGTTAATAAAAACACAATTACTTAACGCCCCGTAAGATGGACTCGAGTCATTTGTTTATTTTTATATGATTTATGCTTTTTGGTACTTAATGCGCGTTGTGTGGTCTCGTCATTAACTTATGAACCTATACCAAGATCTCTCAAACCAGACTTAATAGGGCCGATGTCATTGTTGAAACGAGAAAGAGTACTGGTACTGTCCGTAGCGACATTTCTCTTCTATTGCAGCAACAGTCAAGTTTTAAGTTTTCATAGTACGGGGTTGGATAGTGTTTTCTTAATATCCTTCGAATTGATTAACTCTAGAAAAAGGAGTTTTGTATTTCGTATTATATCTCCACGGATGAGTTCAATTTGCGACGGAATTAATAAAGGGAACTAATAATCAAATAAGCCTCGAACACGTAGGTAGGATCGTATCAATAGTGCATAATGTATTTTTAAAATTTTCAATTTTCATTTTTCGCAAAAACTTATCCCCCCCCCCTTATTAGGTAAAAGCAAACCTGTGAAAGTATTTCAGTGAAAGTTTTGAATTCCGAAATTCCCTCATAATACAGAAAACTTAAGAGGAAATCCATATTATTTGAGAAACATTTTCCTGAATTCAGTTCAAAAAATATATTAATCTGAGTTTGTCAGGATTCGCGAGTCGAGAGAACGGAAGTAAACCAATTTAAAGTTACGTCCATCGCAATTTGGTGATCATTCAATCTCACTCAGACTTCCGGTAATCAGACCAATAAACATTTCTCGATGTGAGAATTACGAAACTTGAAACTTTTTGGTGAAATAGAAAGGAAATGTTCGACAAATTGTTGATGGACGTTGCCATGGTTACGGTGTGATACGTCGTTATTTTTAATTTTTGGCCACAGAGTACTTTGGAAGAAGGCAGTTTTTCAGGCACTACATTAATGACTCTTGGCAAACGGTTTCAAAATGTTATAGACATAACTGAAGACTTATAGACATAAAATTTCATATATATTTTTGCGTGTTCCTGAGTTTAAGGAAAACACAACAGCTAATTTTTAAGACACACTTCCCATACATTTCTATAGTCCATCAAAATTTTGCAACATCAACTCTACGATCCCAGATCATGAAACATTGTGATCAAATCTTGACGGAAGCACATAAAGCTTATGATTTAATAAAAATATACTTTATTCGTTTCAACGAATTTGTTGGGGCCGTTCGAATCTCTGGGGTCCTACCATGACCTTTTAGTACGACGATTGAAGTTGTGAGAAAGAGACGACGCTCTACATTGTGTAGCGCGCTATCTCGCTTCAACGCTTCGTTTAATATTACTTTGGAGGTGGTGATAGGCCCCCAGGACCGGTCCCCTATCACCAATAAGTTGGAATAACGCTGACGCATCAAGGATTGATTCCATTTCGTTTTGTTTGCCTTGTTATATGGGATTTTTGTTTAGATAAGGATACAATGTACCTAAAACATTTGCTGTTATCACGAGTTTGGTAAATAATTGTGTATCTGCCAATATGTTTTTTTTTATTTCAATTATAGATAAAAATTGATCAGATAATAAATATTTTACAGACTGCTATTGCAGGAACATTTTACAATACATAAAACACATTTAACTTCATTATACTTCTTTATTCGCCTATTTTGTTCAAAATTACAGGAATAAAAAACTATTTTATGTCTTGAGACCTTGAGAAAGGAATAGGGCTCACGATTTGAGAATGCACGTCAGGTAGTTTAATTAATAATATTGGAAGCGCATTTTCTCCTTCGCCCCGCAAACATAAATTGATAGAATTGTACGTAGGTAATGGAACTAACGTGACGTTACTTCTATGTATCAACTAAGCATTACGTTGCAATTGTCTCTCCTAAACTTAAAAACAATTTAATTTTGTAACTTTGTATTGCTCACATCAACCCAAAAATACATCTGTAAGATTTCGTGTATTTGATATGACGGACTAAATTGACGTGGTCTTTTAAAAACGTTTTTATTTTATTTCCTCAACCTCTTCTGTTAAAAATTAAAAAATATATTACTGACCTATAGTTGTTAACTCGTATATTCGCATATTTGATTCTCCCAATGGTATATTTTCTTTACATGTTTTGTAATGCAAGAAATTCAGTGCTAAGATAACTCAATATGGAACAAGTGCACCACACAACTTTAACAAACTTCATTACACGATTCGATTGTTGAGACTTTGCAAAAGTAAGTCCAAACTTACTGCGTCAGTACAGTAATAAATAAAGCAATGCTAACTTTTATTAGAAAAGTTAAGAAAATTTAATATTGAAGAAAAGTACTCTTTATGGTAATTGAATAAGCTTTACTGTGACGTTTTTTTATTTGCATGAAATGAGACATACGAAATTATGAGACAAGCAATAAATGTGATGATTTAGTTAGAGAAGTTAAAAAAGTTAAGCTAAGAAAGTTAGAGAATTACCAGTAGGTACTTGTTTTAACCCTTTTCGAGGGAACCCTAAAATACAGTTCTATTTTGCGAAAGTTAAAACAAAAGACTTCATGTTTTGGTCAATCTTCCAAAATACGTTCACCGACTTTTCCGGCATTCAAAAAGTTGAACCCTTCCTTGATAATAATAACATTGAGTTAATATTAAAGTAATCTTAATTAAGACACAATTGAGTTTTTAATCAAGGGGAAGTGCCATTGTAAATTCAACGGGGATTAGGGCAAAAGGTGTGGCAATAACCCAATTATTCGTTATTTTAGGATATACCTACAGGAAGTGGGCAGGTTAACGAAAGATGAAATTTGTATGAATTCTGATCCAATTTTCCACAGCAAGGAAAGGTATATTTGTAATACTGTAACGCGAAGACCAAAAATAATAAAATTTATTTTAATTTATAAAAATTAAAATTATGAAAGTCGATTCCATTTTGTAATTGTTTTTTTTGTTGTGTCAAAATCTACTTTGTAGGTTTTTAACCCCGGCTCAGGACGAAGACTTCCCGTTTCCTGTGTAAGCCTGACCGCGTAGTACCTACCTAAAAACATAAAAGCTAACTAGCTGCCCAGCAAAAGTTGTTTTAAAATTGTTAAGTTGTTAAGTTTCAGGGAACAAAAAAATCGGTGTAGAAAAAAGATGTCCGATTCCCAGATCTACACAAAATGCACACAGAATCTCATAAGAATCTGTCAAGCCGTCTAGCAGTAGTTCAGTTTCGTGCACCGTGACATGAGAATTTTATATATTAGATGAAAATAGGTCACCATCCTGAACTTATGAAGCCTCTCAGTTTTATAACCAACAACCCCAGTTAAATGTTTACTACACAGTTTATCCTTATTACAAGCTCATTTCGTTAGTGGTTACTTTAACTTTTGACTGCTTTATGCGCCGCATGGTAACTTACTAGGTTAACTTATGTACTGAAAACTAATTGAGAATATTGTCCGTCGTTTTTTAAATGCAATGTCAATTTATGGAGCAGTTAACACAAGAATACTAAGGAATATGATAAGTTTAATTCTAGTTTAAAAGAGTTTTCTTTTTTTACTTGTTATTTTTTGACTCGCATATTCATTTCTACTTTTTTAACTGTACAAAAATAATAATAGAAATATTATATCTTCTCTTCTCTCGCTTTTTTCGCTTGCTCGCGAAAACGTTTTTTTACTCATGTAGAATCAAGCGCGGATCCACTATTGTGGGCACGATGGGCATGCCCACAACCCTCATAAAATTTTAACGTCACACTTCCACAGTCAGTAGTAATTTATTTTATTATCATCTCCTTTGTAAGAATGCACTATATCGATCACAAGCGAGTTAAAACTCTGACTCGTATTTGACCAATATTCGGGTGGCTGTGACCACAACCTTTTTTGGGGGCTGGATCCGCGCCTGTGTAGAATTCATCTAGTCAGTCAAGAAGCTCTGTAACATCTAAGATCTCATAGACATTGGTATTGGTTAGGAGTTAAACCAACCAACCTTCCAACTATCGCTACACCAACAGGCAAATCCGAAACTCTCTTCTATCCTAAATATCAGTGGTCTTACCAATCAAAACCAGTCTCTCGTTAAACAAATCACCTACGAGTGCTACACATTGCTGTGACCAACTTTCATCAAAAGTACTCAATCTTAAACATGCCAAACGACGTGAATAAGCCCTTAAGCGTCACTCACCATCTAATGACCGAGCTAACTGGTCAATTACCGCTAAATTTTACTACTCTACGGCATGCATTCAAATCATTGAACATAGAAGTAGAAGGAAGCGAAATATGATAGAAAAAGTTTTTCGAAGTGTATTGCCCGTTTGCTGCTAAAGTAATTAATAAATTTTAAAAAGTCTTAAATCCCACGTTTTTAAACGTCACTCTATTGACATTTTATTGCCAAGCTGTTTGATTTCGACAAGCAGCAATAACGGCAGAAAGGAAAATATATTTTGGGGTTATATATAAAGTATAACGTCTCAGACCAATCCTCCGAAATAATGGGCGTATTTTGGAATATACCAAAGTAAATCATTATCTCCAAATAGTGACTTATAAGTGGCTGGCATGTCACTTCCTACCACTTATCTATGTTTCACGATTTCAATCTATGACCACGGACTCAATTCATTTCGGGTTCGAAACCGCTATCTGCCGGAAGATGGCGATACCAAAATTACAGATAGAATACAAGCTAATATACAATTCGAACTTTATTTTTATAGACTTAAGGTTTATTTTAGGGGTACGATAGAAGTTCAGTGCTTGATTAGGCTTGATAAGGTCTCGAACTCTCCACCAGGGGGCCTACCACAACCACTTAAAGTTCGACTGGTCAGATGTGGAAGCGAGATAGATATAGCGGCGTAGAGCGGCGTCTCTTTTATGCATCAGAAAAAACATTATTACACGAGGTTATGGTACCAGGCAAGCGGTAGCAATTCGGAAGTGTAGATTTGACACCGATATTGAATGGGAATCATTAAACACGTGTGTTTTATAATTAGCTTCACCAAAACACTTGTTTACAAAACGTATTGCGTTTTGTTCCGTTAATCAAAACTTTTTCATCTGCTTGTGCTTTCCAATCGTTATTTTTTATTGGAAATATATTTATTATTGGAAATTGCTTTAATAAAATGATCGTTTTGATTAACATTTTTGCATAATATAGCTATACAATATACGTGAGTATTTATTTATGCAGCGTTATTGATATTGCAATGAATTGGTTATACCGCTGTATCTTATTAGATTGACATACCATCCATTATATAGATACCATGGCATGGAAGCAAACAATATCGTGACGTAACTTGACACAAATATTTTAAAGTCGACAGTTTTTTTTGTAACTTTTTTAGGGCTTTTGACACAAAGAAAATATTTTACACGGTTGCCTTTTGGTCTAATAAACTATTTTGTTTTTTTGGTACTCGTAATAATTGAGAGTGACCTATTAGCAACCTTCAAGTTTCTTATTAATATTAATAGACTCTACGTTTGATCTAGATTATAAATTAATTACATATTTTAAGGTTCCCCACATTTAATTACCTCAGTAACACGAGAAGCCAAACTGTCCTCTGTTTATCGTAACGTAACGCTTTTGACATTCACCGCCATATACAGAAAGGAAATCATTTTCTTTTCAACAAAACTTTAACCTTATGACCTAAAGAATAAGGCACTCAGTAAACAGACAAACCGTTTATCGTAGCAACAATACGCTCGGTATTCGCCGCTACATATTCAGAGAAAATCATTAATTTCTCGACATAACTTGAACCTTATGGCTTACGGAATAAGGCACTGATATACTGTCAAATATAATTACTCCTGCAGAGATAAGTTAACTAGGTGATAAAGTCAATCCGTATAAGTTTATGTCCCAATGCGTTTGTAGCGTAACTAATGGGTATAGGGAACTATTTTATCTAAATATTCTCGCTTCATGGACCCAATGACCATAATCCTTTTGAAGAGGGTTTTATTTTCCATAAAAAGTTGATACACAACTATATTAATGTGGTTGTTGTATTTTATGACACAATTCAACGCTGACCGAGGTGATCGTTGGAGGTCTAAGCTGTTGTTAAAAAGTGACAATATCTATGATTTTGGGTTGGGTTTATTGAGATCACAAAATTATTACATGATTAAGCGATTTTGATTTTATAATCATAGTGGTTTTTGATGATTTGAAAATAAAATTAGGAGCGTAAAAAATTGTCATACCCTATAAAATCAAAATCTACTATTAAAGAGAGTTTATAAATGTTTTTTAAAACAACCATTGTTAGGCGGAAAAAAATCTTTGTCGAAATTGACCTAGAAAGAAGGTACAACCTAATTAAAGATAGTTTTATTTAAAAACTGAGTTTTTAAACAAAAATACAAACCAAGATTGTTTACACTTTTTAAGTATGGAGTATTTTATTTTCCCACGCTAAGGCACGTAAAAAGCAATTAGGAAAACACCGCCGCGTACTTGTGAGCAATTGTGAGCATTGGCTGCCACTTGTAGGCCTGAAGAGTCTTATGATTTTTATAGCTTCGCAAGTACGTAATAAGTACATAAATTGCAATGTATGTAAGCAAACCTTTTTGACTGTATGGATAGTCGACTAGTAAAGAACACCATGTCAATCCCACTGAGCGCTAAAGGTTGCGGTTTCGATCCCAGCGTAAAACATTTGTGTGATTCATGATAGCTTGTCCTGAGTCTGGGTGTCTTATGCATGTGATTTTTATAGACTTTTGCATAACATCAGAATATGACTTTGCTATAGTAAAGGTGACGGTAACATGAAGAGATTATCAAGTTCCCTATTTGATTAAGTTTTGGAGATGCCTGTGGTGGCAAAATACTTTCGGTTTGACAATATCACAAAAAGTTTCATACAATCAAGTCAATTATTATCCCACGTTAACACCTTCCTACACAAAACTTTCTGTAACAATGTAACCACCACACATGCATATCTAGATATATCTATACTATACTTAAACATGCATATTGAAGTCCAAAGTCAATGTTAACCGATGAAGTATAACGAAATAACCGTTCGAAAAGTTCTTTAGGCGCGGCGTCGCAAGCCGCCATAACAATGTCTCCTTGGGGCCAAACATCACCTCTTAAAGTAAGACGGTTTGTAGGAGCGAGACAACACGCTACACAGTTTAGAGTGCCGTCTCGCTTGCACCTATACATAATGTAGTATTTTAAAACTTGGTGGTGTATACTATGCGTGTGCGCATGCCTCGATATTGTAGCTCAAAATATTCAGTAACGGAATGTATTTACAGTTGAGGGTGAAAGCCGACATTGTTCATTCGTTACACGAAGTTTACAAATTGTTTATGTAGTTTTTATTCTTAGATCTTTCATATTTCTTAGTAAGGGTAAGTCTGGTCGATATTTTAGATTTATTTTTCGCCTTTTTTATTCACAAAAATACATACAATGCCATATAAAGCCCTTTAGATCTTAAAAATACAATCGCTATTTTTTAACCTTGAAAGTTCTCATTTTAAATGTAAGAAATAGCTCTAAACTTTTGTATAGCTCCATCTCTTTCCATAACAAAATCAGAAAACGGAATCTAGTTCAAAAACAACTATTATGAAACATTGTTTTATTACTTTCAGTATAATTAAAACGTCTACAAACAACAAAACTTCAAGAATAGGTGTACTTCAAAGATTTCAAGTCAAAACTAGGTTTAAAGACATTCTCCAGATTAAATCCTGTCTTCAAGATAAATACAAGTAAGAAGAGTCGTAAAAACTTTCACAGAAACCTTTCGCGCCTATCTAAGTTATATTTTATTAAACTTAACAATAGAAAACTGAGAACTTTTAAATAAGTTAACATAACTACTCAGAGCGTAGTCATTTACTTAATTTAATGACGACTATTAAAGAAGTTAAAATATTGAATCAATGAAATCTCTAAAATCATATTTTTTGTAGTTTTTATTGATGAGCTGACACTTAATTAAATGCCCTTTGTCGGAGTCTAATCCGATTATCTAATTTAATTCAAATTTAATTAATTATTTTCAATTGTAATGTTTGGCTTTTTCGTAACTTTAAATATGTGTGTTGTATAGTAAGATTTAGCTCTCACAGTCAACTATTGAAGACGTACATATAGACGTGTTATTAAAATGCTGTAATATTATGCTTCACAAAAACCTTACTAATTGTACTTTGCTATAATGGATAACGTTTAGTCAGATATTTAGAGGACGAAATATTATATCATCGTTATTTATTTAAAACAGTTCACTCACGCTTATTTATCGGGATTGCCCAACTAGTTTCGGACCCAAACGGAGTAATTAATCGTGAGCTGAAGCGAGGGCGGAAGAGCGAGTCGAACTATGTATAATAAAATGTCATCGGTTTGACTTGCGACATCTTATTAAGAGGTAGACTATTTAATTCCGTGACGAGTCGGGCAATCTCAAAACACACTAAACACATTACGAAAATAATTTATTTAAAAAACATTTCCATCTATAATAAAATAACGTTCAAACAGCCGCTATTACACATATCGGGCGTCAAATTCTTCCTCACCAGTTGACTGCGACGGCAAACAGACGGCAAGAACAAACAACTTGAGCTGCGCGTGCGCAAGACATACAGCTTCTAATACCACCAACATTATGTACCGAACACTGTTTATTTGATAGAGCAAATAGTTTTTACACGTAAAATTTGATTCCAAGGATAATTTATTTATGTATGTAAATATTGTTCTAGTCTTGTCCTACAATTAGTACATAACCTCGCAAATATTCGTTCTTACTGTAATTCCTAAACATTTATAGGAATCATGAATATTTCACATCGGAGATGGACATGGGAATCAGTGGCAAAAAGTTATTAAAACCTCATTTGTTATAGATAGCCTGCAACCTCTTTATTTAAACCTTTGTACTTAATTTCCGCGTGGACACTGGCATGTGGGTCATTGTCTCTAGCGGAATACTTAATTAAAAAAAATGATTTTATTGTTATGTTAGAGACTTGTTCACCGAACATATTGAAAATGTTTTAATACGACTAACGGGTTAAGGAGCTTAATCGTTGTGTCGCGGGGAGTTTCACAGATATTCAAGTCAGGACATAACTTCGTCGATCACAACATATGCTTGTCCAAGGCGGGGATCAAACCTGTGACACGTCGCGCTCAGTGGTTTGCCCTCAACCACTTGGCTATTGATGCAATCCTTTGGATAACTTTTGATGGACATTTAGTTTGATGGTGGAGTATTTGTTGAACGCCGTTCTCTCCCGGCTAATCGTTAATCAAATGGTCCTAGTTGGGAATTTTCCAAAGTGATGATTCTAATGGTAATAAAGGATAATGAGTTACAATCAAGTCTTTGATTAAATAACCTATACTAATGTCGGCTCTCCTGACTGCCCGAAACCGAGAATATATTATTATTTTAACGATATTTTTATTACAGAAAGGATATAAAAATAATTGTTTTCTCCTATTCACGTACAAAAAGTATCTTCTTAGTTAATAAGGAAAAACCTTCACGAAACCATAAAATTATACGGTAATGGAGCAAAGCTATTATCATTACGCTATGCCTAAGATACTGAAACCGCAATACTAATATCTTACGAGGTACGTGTTGAAATCCGTCTGGAATTATTCCTATGGCCACTTGTGGGCAAAATGCTCAGAAATATTGCGTGGCTGCAGCACGGATAGCTGAGTGGTTGAGGTGCGAACCCCGCGTAGGACTAAGCATTTGTGTGATCCACGAATGCTTGACCTGAGTCTGGGTCTCTTTGGGGATTCGAATGTTTCTACAACCCTCGCGACATAGGGATTACATTACTTGGCGCTGAGTCGTTTTTTTTTTTTATTAAAAATAGTAACCGCCTAACTATTTGCAGTTTTGTAATTTAAAAAAAAAACGGTAATTTTATTTCAACTTCACCATTATGTATTTTCAAAATAACAGTAAAGAACTTGCACATAATAACTCTTTAAAGTCTAATTATTATTTTCCAGTATGAACTCCGAACCCTCAAAATCCAGCAGCACACATATATTTTCAACCGCTAAGTTACCAGTATAAAACACTTGAAAACAATTTTGCAGTCAATACAGAATTAGTACAAACCAAATAAGCAATAATTTATTGAGTGCAAGTGGCAGGCGTTTGCAATAAATCATAAACGTCCATTTGTCGTAAACCAAGTATATTCAAATAATGTGTTGTACGGTTTTGAAAATCAAGGCTTAACTGCGGGTTCTACTGTACTTGCTTTTCAAAGAATCGTAGCTATAAAAAGTTTGTGAGATGACGAATGAAGTTATGTGAGTATGACCCAAGTAATTGTTTGCCAAGCTATTTTTATATGTCCACCCTCTTCCCATGATCGCTTTTATGGCAAACTTTAATATGTTTTTGCAACTACAACCGACATCCACGCGGGCGAAGTAACAGCTAGTTATAAAATAAGTATAAAAACTACAAAGTAATGTTTAAACCAGTTACAAAAAAATACACCAAAACCGTAACCATTTCCTCAAAAATATGAAATAAGAAACTAAAAACATACAAACAAACAAACTTTTAAACCGCCTTAACCAGTAAACAATTAAATTGTCAGAACTCAACAACATATGCAGATTATGTAGGTTGGTCCTTTTTTGTATGCCACCATCCATTGTCCCATACAACCCATACATCCCATCTCGCAATGAAAGTAAAGGCGTTTTATGGGATCACAAATCATTTCTCATGTGTGTGGATAACGTTTACACACTCATGCATAAGTTATGTGTAGTCGGCAAAAAATTCAATGGACATAATGAAATTTAAAATCTATTTCACATATTTTGATAGGACTTTTATTGAAAGTCGTGTCGTGTATTTAATTCTGCTATCGCTTGAAGTATCTGTCTTTTTAACGTATTTCTCATTAAGGGATTTAATACTTGTGTCGTGAGGGGTTCAAAAAATTACAAGACATAGACTCAGAACAAGCATTCGTGGATCACACAAAACAAATGGGGTCCGAACCTAAGACAAGTCGTGCACAGTGGGTTCGGGATTGTTACCTATGCCTTTTAGCTATACGTGCAGAAAACTGTCTTCACTGTTTCGCAACTTTACAATTTAAAGTTGCTTAATACGTAAGGTCTACTAAAAATAATTAACGTTTCAGTTTAAGTGTATGACATCCGAAATATTAACTTTTTGAGATCTTTTACTTTTGTTGTTGTCTGTACAGTAAACCACCCAGCAATGTAAACAACTCAATATACATAGCACCTTAACGTCATAGCTTTTAGGTCTGTTTTTGTAATTCATTGTTGACAACATACGTGGTGCATTGTATTAATTCCGGTATTTTGTTCGTTCCAATTTATAGCCTTACCGAGCGAGTCGCTACCAGCTGTTAGTTTAAAAATAATATTTGATTGTGGATTATTAATAGGGGCAATTAATAAAACGTGAATATTTGAATATTTTCGTGAGTGAATATTCTGAGCATAGTAGTAAACTTTCATGGAAAACTATTGTAATTAAATGAGTTAAAATTCACTTTTCTTTCAGATATGTCGATTTTAGTAATATAATGTTTTGACGAAATACGGCCATAGTTTAATAAAAAAAATTGTGCATTTTTTTTCTAGTTAGCTATGTTATTATTTCACATCATCATCATCAGTCTGTCTTAAGTAGTCCACAGCCGAAAATATTCCTCTCCCTTTCTAGGCGACAGAGCTCAATCATGGGTATGAATTACAAAAAGAAAAATGAAATAAAACGAATATTGTCGTCTAACAAGCTGATGCCCGCGACTTCGTCCCCGTGGGTAGAAGATATACTCAAGTTATAATTTATACCCGCCCTGTTTCTTTCATATTTTCCATTGTATCTTCGCTCCTATTAGTCGCAGCGTAATGGTTTATAGCCTAAAGCCTTCCTCGATGAATGATCTATTCAACACAAAAAGAATTTTTCAATTGGAACCATTAGTTCCTGAGATTAGCGCGTTCAAACAAACAAACAAATTCTTCAGCTTTATATATTAGTATAGATATAGATATGTGACTGTTGAAACAACATTGCCTTATTTCATCCTTTTTTTTTAATAGAAGTAGCTCTTTCTACTGCAATCTAACTGGCTTTTGGCTACAGCAGTAATTTAAAAATAGAACGACCCACCTTTAGTAACACTGTTTTAGATCAAAATGCGTTCCACTTTCAACGTGTACGTTTACGTTTAACAGCTCGTATCTCTTAAACAAGAAATACAGGTAAACACCGATCGTAATGGCCGATGAAAGATCTCCATTACGAAACCTTTTTACACCCGACAGGTGAAAGCAAAAACTGGGGAACATTTTATTTTATCGAACATTTTCTTCAATTAGAATAAGTGGGTATTATAATTATGAGTATCAGACTCACTTATACACTCACGCAAATAATTATACTTAAAGGTTTTCTTAAGGTTACGATCACTGTTATTTTTATTTTCCTACATCCGTTTCAATTTGTAGAGATACGTCTATAGTGATTTCGATTTGAATAAAGGTACTTCATCTCTTTAAAAATAATATCTTGACCTGCCTCTTCCTGTGATTCCCTTAAAAGAACTTTGTTCTACATCACTACGTCTTAAAATAGTAATTAATATTATGGTTGTGAAAGAGTAGTTTTATTGTCTGTTCTTGAAAAGAGGCGATGACACTTGGACCCATGTTTCGACGTTTCAATTCAGAGTAACCAGTTAGGTAAGGTCAACTCCTGCTAACAAATTTTAATTGAAAAGAAAAGCGCTCTACATGTCATAGAGCGACGACTCTCTTCTATAACTATAGGTTTTATTTTATAAGGCGATATTCTAGTGCAGTATCATGATACGTATCTTATAGCCACATAATTCACATAGCATCGTCTATATTATGAAGTGATAATTGCTTAAACATTTCATAAATCTTCACCTAGTTATAACTGACAATAAAAAACATCTGTATTATCAATCTTTACTTTCATTGCTCAATCCTCATAAGCACTTGTGAGACACAATATCCGGGTTATGATAGCCTAGTGGTAAGACCGCTGGACTGTCCACAGGTCCCGAGTTAAATCCAGTTTTTTCGAATGTAGTGTATATTTTAGAAATGAATATCGCAGCTTCTGTGTTTTGGAAGGCACGTAACAATGTGGGGTTTGCCTGATCTCTCCGTTTGTTTCAGATTGCCGTCCCATCGGGCTAGGAGAGCAGGAGGAAGAAGGAACAAAGATTGAGTATTAATATATATCTCGCACAGCTGGCTGTCTTGTGACACTAGCCGACAAATTTTTTTTTAGTTATGATGATTCGTTCTAAGTTTTACCTATCCGGTGTACTGTTTTCACAATTTGTCTTTGAAATTGTGAAAACAGTTTTGTGGAGTTATTAGTTTATAAGATTGGTTAAAAGACTTAATAATAAAATTAAGTAAGTGATAATAATAAAAATAAAGTTTCAATTTTCACCTACCTAAGTATTTTTCTTGCGTATTGCGAACGGCGGTGAGCATTCATTGTGCCCTTTAACCTTCATAAGTGAAGGCTTCAGATGTCTTTATGTTCAATTTACGTCCCAAGATCGTACGTGTAATTCACACTGCATTCAATATCTTGCTATGTAATCTCATGGTAATAATAATAGTCATTAAATTCAGTCATTACACTAATAGTCATCTTGGTTGCGATGATTGTCTTTTATACTTTGCTTAGTCAATTGTGATTCGGTTCGAGTTTTTCAGTTTGAATGTTGATTAGATTCCGGTTTGTAATTGAATAAGACGGGATGATGCAGTTGTTTTTTGATATAATTTCGTATTTTATATAGTTTTCTTTTGACGACAAAACATAGAGTTCTATGTGGTGATTTATTTCGTATTTTTGTCAGTCAGAAGTTCAAAATTTATGTTCAATAAATCTAAACACTAATTACTAATTCTAAGGGCCTGTTTCACCACCGCCGCATAAGTTCCCGTTGAATTACTTCACAGGTTTTTTCATACAAAGAATGTCAAATTTCGAATCAGTGATTGTGAAACATGTAAGTTTAAAAGTCCAATTTAAAACCAAAATATTACTAATTTTGAAAGGTATAAATGATCCTATTTCCCCAGTCACACTTACAAGAACTATCAAGCAAAAAACATGATATTATTTACGATA
The DNA here is from genome assembly GCF_003590095.1 of Trichoplusia ni. Classification (NCBI taxonomy): domain Eukaryota; kingdom Metazoa; phylum Arthropoda; class Insecta; order Lepidoptera; family Noctuidae; genus Trichoplusia; species Trichoplusia ni. The sequence goes on along the minus strand of NC_039488.1, from coordinate 1,174,452 downwards.
TTTAGATCCCATAAATTGTCTCACGGTCACATAAAAGTCAACACCAATATTTCGTATCATAAAAACTATGACGGAGGAAAAAATCATATTCAAAATAGACCAGTGGGATATTTACGGTGGCTGCCTCTACGTCTTACGTCGTAAACGATGATCCAGGTGAACGATGAACCCGAAATTAAGATAAAAACGGACGATATTAAAATCAAGTCAACTCATCTTTGCGCATGGCGTCATGACAGTGACGTTATGTACTAGCACAGCTTTAATTAGTGTGCCACTATCACACAAATTAAAGCTTCCATAGTAAACGTCGCTGTCAATCGCACGCACACAGCGCCGCGCGCACAAATGAGTTGAACTATGTGTAAGCAAGTTGAACTCGCGTATGAAGGGTCCGTACTACAAATTATTGAACGGTATCAGTTTTCAGATTTTAGCTATACTTGTGCTAGAACAGCTTGAAAATTGCTTTACTTGGAAGATTTTTAAGATGACTGCCTTTTTTAAATTTAATAAATATTATTGTCCATTAAGTGTGTGAATTTATAATCTTTTTGCCAAATAATATATAATTTTACATCCCTTTAAGCCATTAGCCAAGTTCTGCACTTTATCGGTTCCACAAAAAACAATAATTAAAGTAACTTGTGTAAGGTTAAGTAATTAAGTAAGGTGTAGATATTGTTATCAAATATTAGCCAGTATGCACCTACAAATTAATATTGAGAACTATGCTTCAGGTTATATAAATAAACCTAAACGATTATTTGATTGTACCGAATGCCGGTTAATGTATCGATTTGTCTATGACAACACTGTGAACGAATGACATTTAGTTTGACGTGAAAATGATGCATTCTACTTTGTGAAATTGCACCGGTCAGTTGTCAGAAAATAAATCTATTTAAATTACAACCATCATCGTTTAATTTGCGATATAAAGCTGAGATCCTTCATCTCAGAAGTGGGATAAGCCAAGTACGCCCACGATTTTAAAGAAATTTCAATAAAAATAATAACCTTATAACCACGTGTTGTTGTTGTGCACGGAAATTGGAGCATATCAATCGAATAGTAAATGGACGAAATGAGCGGCAATCGTAAGCGCAATAAGCGTAAACGTCGACGCAACCAAAGCAGAAATTCAAGATCAAGCAGTACTCATGAGCAGAGGCCGCGATCGGATGAAGATTCGTTGAAATCGCACGAGCGGCCTACGGATCGCCGTCACCGAAATCGGAGTCGCAGTCGGGACCAGTATCGCAGTCGGAGCAGCAGCTATGAGCACAGGCGACGTCGTCGCAGCCGAGACCGGTATAGGAAACGCAGCAGGCGAGGTCGCAGCAAACGCTCGAAATCCAGCATCGAACGAGAAACACCGCCACCGTCTGGACACGTGAGTTACCCCAATGTTCTTAATAGTGACACACAAGCGATATTTGCCACGTTGGTGGAAGCTTTAACTAATAGTCGACCTCAGGGTAATAAATTTCCCATGTTAGGTAATGTGATTCCAGACTTTGACCCTATGGTTAAGAGTCAGACTATACTTATGTGGATCAATAAAGTGGATGAGTGTGCAAAGCTTTACGGTTGGGGTGATGACCAGATAATACACTACGCCTTGCCAAAACTGACAGGGGTTGCAAAAACCTGGTATCAGGCTCTCCCATCTATGTCTTACTCATGGTCTGAGTGGAAGGTCAAACTGGAGGAATCATTCCCGAGCAGTGAAGACTATGCTGAATTACTCACCGAGATGTTGTCAAAACGTGTTAAATTTAATGATTCTTTAGAACATTATTACTATGAAAAAATTAATTTACTAAATCGATGCGAAGTACACGGTAAACGTGCGGTTGATTGTATATTATACGGGATTGAGGATCGATCGTTAAGATTAGGTGCGAAAGCAGCAAAGTGTCAGGAACCGGAGCAAGTTCTTAAATATTTTCAATCAATTAAGCAGCAGCCTCGCGAACCTGACAGGTCAAAGGTTAATTATGACAAACGCAATAACACTACCTCGTCTTTACCCGTCAATAGTTTTAGGCAGACGGTAAATAATGGCGAAACTAAGACCACAAGATCACAGAATAAAATGTCGATTGTATGCTTTAACTGCAATGAACCCGGGCACTTCAGTTCGCAATGTACTAAAAAGATATTAAAGTGTACTGTTTGTAACAGATTAGGTCATCTGTCTATTAACTGTCCCAGACTCCCATCCGACTCAACCAATAAGAACGATATACCTAAGGATAAAGATGTCATGCGTATCGAAACACATATTTTGAATGATAGTAAATACCTAATATATTTGAAACTTAATGGGGAACTTGTTCAAGGTTACGTAGACGTGAGGCCACTAGGAGAGGAATTACGTGGACTGATAGCAACTGGCCAACTATGAGGGGAATAGGCAATAATATAGTGATACCATTGGGCGTCTCGAACGTCAATATTGAAATTGAAGATATTGTAGAAGAAGTCGACGCGTACATTGTTGATGATAGCGTAATCAAATATTCTGTTTTAATTGGACACAGTTTCACTGAGAAACCGGGTATAGTTATAACAAAAACTACAGATTCATTGATATTTGCTCGTGATCATCCCTTAAAATTACAATTAAGTTTGACAACCGATATTACGATACCCCCTAAAGAATTATTTCCGTTACCATGCTTCTCTGGAAACAAATATTCGGGCGCGGTTCGTGTTAATGGTTCCCTACGTGGTATGCCGCAAAAGGAATATTATTTGATGCCAGGTGAATATGAAATAGAAAACGGAGAAGGTAGAATACTGGTACAGAACTTTAGTGATAGTATAGTTAGTCTAAAGAGAGATACGCTTGTTACGCGAGCTCTCTGTGTCAGCGACTATTTAAGCGTAAATTCAATAGACTTAGAAAATTCTGACACTAGTTTGACTTTTAATTATGGTAAACAACTTAACGAAGACGAAGTTAACAGACTTAAAGAGTTGCTCAAAAGATATGAGATGTGCTTTTCGGATAACTTAAAAGACTTAGGATTTACTAGTTTAGTTCAAATGGAAATTGATTTACATGATTTGCGACCAGTAGTTTATCGCCCGTATAGACTGTCCCTTCCGGAGCGGAGACAGGTCCAGTCCATGGTCAAAGAAATGATTGATGCGGACATAGTATGCGAGTCAAACTCACCTTATGCTAGCCCAGTCTTACTAGTTAAGAAAAAGACTGGTGAAAGCAGACTATGTGTCGATTATCGCGCCTTAAATAATAAAACCAAAAAGGAACACTACCCATTACCCATAATTGACGACCAACTCGACAGATTATCTGGAAATTCCTTGTTCGTGAGCCTGGACCTCGCATCAGGCTACTACCAGATTCCTGTAGAGGCTAAGTCTCAAGACAAGACTGCGTTTGTGACTCCAGATGGTCAGTATCAATTTAAACGCATGCCATTTGGATTAGCAAACGCCCCTTCTGTCTTTCAACGAACCATGAATAAAATACTGTCAAAGGTCAGCTACACGATTATTTACATGGATGACGTACTCATTCCTTCAGAATCGTTTGATCAGGGTATGAGCCGGTTAGAGGAGGTACTTCAACTATTAAAAGACGCTGGACTTACCCTAAAGTTCAAAAAATGTAACTTCTTTTACACTGAGCTAGAATTTCTAGGCTTTCATGTAAGTGGCGAGGGGATACGCCCAGGGACACGTAAAACGTTAGCTATAAAACATTTTCCCACTCCGCGAAACGTTCATGATGTCAGACGGTTTGTCGGCCTTGCTAGTTTCTTTCGGAGGTTCGTAAAAGACTTTGCCCTTATCGCTCGCCCGTTGACGGACCTCTTAAAGTCTAAATTCCAATGGAAATGGACCACTGAGGAGGCAGAGTCGTTCAGGATTTTGAAGGCAAAATTAATTGAACGTCCTATATTGACTTTATATGACCCTAGTTTAGAAACCGAACTGCATACGGACGCCTCAAAGCTAGGCGTTGCAGGGATTCTCTTGCAGCGGGGTACAGACGGGTTACTTAGAGCAGTGGCGTATTACAGTCGTAAGACAACAGCAGATGAGCAAAAGTTCCATTCCTTCGAATTGGAAACCTTGGCAGTTGTCGCATCTCTAAATCGTTTTCGAATCTATTTACTGGGGCTAAAATTTAAAATAGTCACCGACTGTAATGCTCTTCGTACCACTTTAACAAAGAGGGACCTTATACCGCGAATTTCTCGCTGGTGGATTCAGTTTCAAGAATACGATTGCGAAATTGAGTACAGACCCGGTTCGCGTATGGCTCACGTAGATGCCCTCAGCCGTGGACCTGTTAGTGAGCCTACTGATATGGACACTGAAAACGTTTTTGATGTTTTACACGTAGATTTACGAGACTGGATCGCTACTGTACAAGGTGATGATAGTGAGATAAAACGTATAAGAGATATTTTAGAAGATGACAAAACCAAATTTGTAGCTGACGTGCGTAAGAATTATCAGTTGAAAGGTAACTACGTGTACAAAGTTTTAGACGAAGGATTGAGATGGGTAGTTCCGAGGGGTTGTAGGTGGCAGGTGCTGCGCATGAATCACGACGATGTGGGGCATTTTGGTTTCGAAAAAACTTTAAATCGTTTAAGAAGCACATTTTGGTTTCCAAAAATGCGTAGATTCACTAAGAAATACGTTTCCGCTTGCCTGGAGTGTGCGCATCACAAAGCACCTGGTGGTCCCAAGGAAGGAATGCTTCACCCCATACCGAAGTTGGAGAAGCCATTCCATACACTACACGCAGATCATCTGGGCCCGTTTATTCGCTCAAAGAGAGGCAACATGTATTTGCTTGTTATTATAGATGCATTTACTAAATTTATTAATATACGTGCGGTAAGGGATACTAAAGCAACAACGGCAATCAAGGCATTTAAGGAACATTTTAGTTATTTCGGCGTTCCTTCGCGCGTCATAACGGATCGCGGTTCTTGTTTCACGAGTGCAAAATTTAAAAATTTTATTAATAAATTAAATATAAAGCACATCTTGAATGCAGTGGCTACTCCAAGGGCGAATGGACAGGTCGAGAGGTTTAATCGGACCATCATCGATGCCTTGAGTGCAAAATGTCATGGTAGAAACGACAATTTATGGGACGATTGCATAGGAGACATTCAATTAGGCATTAATACTACTATTAATAAGACGACGGGAAAAAGTCCGTCGGAGCTATTGTTCGGTTGTAAACTGATGAATGCATCTGAAAATGTATTGACGGATGTAATCGCCGAAGCCACGGAACGAGTAGACGGTGATGCATTAATAGAATTAAGATCAAATGCAAAGGAAAAGATAGAAAAACAGCAGGAATACGCCAAAAATCAGTTTGATAGACGTCGGAAACGTCCAACAAAGTATAGTGTAGGTGATTTGGTTAGGATAGAAAGAACCGTGATAGACAAAGATCATGTAGGAAAATCACATAAACTCCTCCCCAAATTCCAAGGCCCCTATCGAATTATTAAAATATTACCTAATGACAGATTTCTTGTCGAAGACACTCCCTTGACAAGAAAAGGTAAAAAGAGATACGAGAATGTCGTTGCATTAGATAAAATTTATCCATGGATGAACTTTAACGGGTATAGCAGTGAAAGCACTTACAATGATCAGAGTGAAGATACAGAAATAGACACAGATAGAGAATGATGCAACTTGAATAGACTATAAAATGTGCAATTGATAATATTATTTAATATGGTCGAATATGATATACATTATATATCGTATTTAATGCATTGGTCGACGAAAATTGGTCGAGTGTGTGTCATTATTAGGGATGTCGGTGGCATTCCTTAAAAATCGTATATGAGCAATTAGTGCAGATAATGAATGGCATGAGAAATCATGTCGCACAGTTGATTGCAAGATAGTGAGTAAGATCCTTTGACTCGAGCACAATTTGTCATGAACGGTCAGTGCAGATATTGAATGGTACCAAGATAACGGTGCCGCACAGATGACTGTAGATTTTGACAGATTGTGCAAGAATGAGATTTTAGAGCTGTTCATGTGAATTGAATTTGTGATTACAGATTTACATAGAATTACAGGTAATAAGAAATTTGAGTTGCGATGAGAAATTGTGATAGACATAGACGCTGATTAGATAAATATAAATACTACTGATGAATTATTGAAAAATTAACTAGTTTTAAGTATAAAGTAATTATTAGCAAGCACAGACTGTGTTAATACCAAATATGTCAAATAATTAAAGAATTTATAAAAGGAGTTAGCCCATAATATTTTGATACCATTGTGAATCTATTTTTGTTTTATATTTCATTTATTGTTGTTTATTTAATGATCAATTTTATTTATTGTTAGTAGATATACACCTGTTCCTTTTTTTTTTTTTTACTTTTTTATTATGAATTGTTTATTAATGATTTTATTTATTTACACCGGAGAAGTGAGAGGACTCACTTAAGCAGGATGGCCGAGTTGTAAGGTTAAGTAATTAAGTAAGGTGTAGATATTGTTATCAAATATTAGCCAGTATGCACCTACAAATTAATATTGAGAACTATGCTTCAGGTTATATAAATAAACCTAAACGATTATTTGATTGTACCGAATGCCGGTTAATGTATCGATTTGTCTATGACAACACTGTGAACGAATGACATTTAGTTTGACGTGAAAATGATGCATTCTACTTTGTGAAATTGCACCGGTCAGTTGTCAGAAAATAAATCTATTTAAATTACAACCATCATCGTTTAATTTGCGATATAAAGCTGAGATCCTTCACTTGAATGTTTTGTTATAAAACCTTCAGCTGTAGAGCTTAGCAAGAGGTAAAATATTGCAGTTTGCAAAACAGACAAAAGAAAACATAAATAAACGGTTATTGTCGTACAAATAATTATTCTCATAAAACTTATCACTTGACATCACATGAATGTCTCTTTCATTTCATTAACATCAAAGTTTACTTCACTAGCTGTGTTGCCCGCGACTTCGTCCCCGTGGGTAGAAGATATAAGTTATGATTTATACCTGCCCTATTTTTTTCACATTTTCCATTGTATCTTCGCTCCTATTAGTCGCAGCGTGATGGTTTATAGCCTAAAGCCTTCCTCGATTAATGGTCTATTCAACACAAAAATATTTTTTCAATTCGAACCAGTAGTTCCTGAGATTAGCGCGTTCAAACAAACAAACAAACAAACTCTTCAGCTTTATATATTAGTAAGTATAGATATAGATAATTATCTTAAGTCCTATAAACCAGTTCTGATATTAATACTCGTTCCTACATGACAGGATCTTCTCACAGTGGGATAGTTATAAAATGACACTGCATCACTACTTAATAATCCTGTTGACATTTATGTATAAAAATAATTGACACATAAGGATGCAGCCAAGTTAATCGTTCGGTATTTATATTAAACTCATCCCAGATCTCAGTTTACGATACAAATTAATAGTTACTAGCTGACCCGGCAAACGTTGTTTTGATGTAGAAATTATTTCTAGGGAATAAGGGATGTGAAAAAAAAGTAATATTAGGGTGAACAACCCTTATCACTTAGGGCTATAAAAATAAAATACAAAGTAGCTGATTCTCTACTACTAAATTTGTCCTTTATTTTATAGAAATCAATCTGTTTCTGAGGAATTTGATGACAAACATTGTGACATGAGAATTTTCTATAAAAGATACAGGTAACGAGCATAGTTAAGTTCACATATTTAACCATATTTACGTACATCTATACTAATATATAAAGCTGAAGAGTTTGTTTGTTTGTTCGTTTGAACGCGCTAATCTCAGGAACTACTGGTCCAAATTGAAAAATTCTTTTTGTGTTGAACAGACCATTCATCGAGGAAGGCTTTAGGCTATAAATCATCACACTGCGACTAATAGGAGCGAAGATACAATGGAAAATGTGAAAAAAACAGGGCAGGTATAAATCATAACTTATATCTTCTACCCACGGGGACGAAGTCGCGGGCAACAGCTAGTATTTAAATATCTTGCGACTGTTAGGAGGGTAAAAGTGATATAAGGTATTTCCTTATTAATTGTTCTTTGGCTTGATTTTACGGTTTTCTCAGAATGTATTAAAAAAAGATTTATAACTTTTATAACTTTCCTATAATCTACAAACCAAACTTAACAATAAAACACCAACATTCAAAGTAAACAGAACTCCAATTACAAAAACTGTAATCAGAAAATAAACGAAGCCTTATTATTAGAAGCCGGATGCAAAACCTAATAAAACGAAATTGCAAGCGAAGTTTATTACAAAATGGGAAAAATAAACTTTACCGCCATTGTATGCAGTAACAGAGACGTCGGGGAATAAAGCAATTAGATCTCCCGATAGCATTTAGTAGGCTCGTAAAATGCACTCAATCCTTCTAATACAAAAACGAGAAAGTTTGTGTGTATGTATGGATGTTTGTTCCTCTTCCACGCAAAAACCACTGAACGGATTTAGACGAAACTTGGTTTACAGATAGTTTATAATGAGGATTAACACATGGGGTACTTTTTAATGCCGATTTATGTATATAATGTTCTCGTGTGATCGTTTTTTATTTGTAGCGGGCGGGCCCGCGGGTAACGACTAGTTTAACATGTTTATACGATAGACGATGAAGAATGGTCGCTAACCACTTAATTATGTGAGATAACTGGAGAAGTGGAGGATAATAGCTGTAGTTATGTGTACGGCAATCTGTTATACAATGGAAGCGTGTTGAAGATGTTTTGATCGTTTTTGGTTTAGTATGGGGCTTAGTTTTGATGTTTAAACGACTTCCTGAGCATGTTTTTGGATCATAGTTAATTGATGTAATGTTATTTGTTTCTTACTTATTGGAGGTCATGCGAAGGAACAATGAAATAACTTTGATATGAAATTAAGTTTTCACATTTACTTTGGACCAAATAAAGATAAAAATCACTCAAACGCAAAGAAATAACATGTTGACAAGTAGCTAAAGTCATAAACTTGCAAAACCCTGTTAAAGTCAATCCAAATCTTCTGAACAATTTTGTCAACGCTGCTTGTACAAATAACAAGAGAGATGTTCTTGAATCTAAAAATCATATAAGAATTCTTTACCAAGTGATTTCCAATCGTATCGCTAAAGAAAACAGACAGTCAACATTACGGCGATAACTCCGACTGCTTACAAAAAGTTGCATGTAATTATATTTACCATCGAATATCAAATGTCAAATAAAATAGAGACCGATTTCCATACTAATACGTGATGAGGCTGAAACTTAAACACTTGAAATTTACACCTTATAAGTGTTAAGCTAAAGTTTAAAATCCCTTGTTATTTAATCTTTGGTAGTCATTACTATCGCCTTTAATTTGAACAATGAGTCTATTTGCCAATTTAGCACAAATATAAAAAGAATGTTCACTTTCAAATAGCGAGTGATTGCGTTTGCGAGGTATAATAAATATTTACAGTTATATTTTCCAGTTTTTTTTAGAAACCATTGGTAATTAAATAAGGGTTTGTCAATTTGTGTTAATGATGAATGTTATAGATAAATGCAATAGGCAAACTGATGCAGAAAGTTCAAAGGTTGGAAGCTGTAGCTGTAAATACTTTCCGGTATCCATAGCCATCATATTTATTTTTTCCATGTCATTCTTCGTCAAATCAATCTTTGACAATCAAATGCGTCTTTCATGCTAGAAAAATAACCCCAAGATGGTTACAAATTCAGGTATTAAAACCGCTACAAAAACAGCTTCCAAAACAGTTTCAAAAGCAGCTACAAAAACAGCTACAAACACCACAAAAACTACAAAAACAACAAAAAGCAACGAAAACCACAAAAACTGCTAAAACAGTCCTGTAACTATCAACGTAAACGTGCACTTCAAAATTAATACACGAACAGTATTCCCTACACGCGATTGGAAATAGATACGTCGGATTTAATGCTTCAGGCGCACATCCGACGAATTGAGAAGCATCCGATGCGGTGACCTGATTGAGTGGTCCATTGGGAACCGGGGTCCATGTCACCACTACGTAAGTGTACAAGGATTTACATCTTGATTAAATATAGGTTTCAATCCACGTGCAACTGGGAGAACTAGATGCATTCGAATACGTTGAATACATTATAGAATCAGTGAGAGATGTGAGCTGTAATACCCGTAGTAGCGTAGGAACGCTGTTTTAGCTTTATGAAATCATCATTAGGTAGGTCTTGTTTTTGTAACCGTATAGTAGTAAACTATAGATAGCTGTGTCTTTCTTGGACTAGCTCATGGCTAAGCTATAACTAAACAAGTTGAGCGATCACAAGTTAAGCTACCCTTGATAAGGTCGGCCCGCGGATGGGTGACCATCCAAGTCATAACAAGTTCCTGGACTTCGTGTTTCGGAAGACACATGAAATTGTGAGTGAAAGTATTGAAAAAGAATGTATTTACCTAAAATTAACAAAAAAAAACTGTTATATTAATCTATCTGTTATTGTTGTTATTTTTACAGTGGGTTAGGTTCTTGAAGAAATAATTTGAGTCCGAGTTGACAGGAAATTTTCATTTATTGAACATTGCTTCTAAAATACCTCTTGAATCTTACAAATTGCACATATTCTTACAAACAATACTTCCGCAAGACAATCGCCGGATTGTTGCGCAATACTAAACAGGAATAACAATTTTTTTTAAAGCCTTTTATAGTCGCTTCTACTTTTATTTTATTTTTACTGACATACGAATAAAAAACATGACAACTAAAGAACAATTTCAAATTTATAAACTTAAAACTAAACTACAAAAATGAGGTTCAATATAATGAGGTTGAGTATGCTGTCAATTGATCAATTTCAACACTCCTCCTTGATCAATTTACAGCGAAGCATCTCAAATGTTCTTCTGCTAAGTGGTTTCGTCAGGATATCTGCAATCTGTTGACTGCTTTCAACATGTTGCAGTGTCACTGTGGTGCCAATGTGTTGCTGAATGTACTTCCTGGGTATTTCGATGTGTTTCTTTCCTCTGGTCGTCTTTCCTTCATGAGCATTCTGTAGCATGTGTATGGCGGACATGTTGTCGACTTTCAGATTGATTGGATGATCACATTCCAGAATTCCAAGTTCAACAGCTATTCTCTTTATCCAGCACACATCGTCAATTACAGACACCGCAGCTCGATACTCAGCTTCTGCAGTAGAGGTAGCCACCAGACGCTGCTTCTGAGAGTACCAGATGATCGGTCCTCCTCTCAACACTAGCACACCACTCGTCGATTGTCCTGTCTCAGAGTCTCCTCCAAAATCTGAGTCAGTATAAGCCACTAACTCCTTGTCTCCTCCGAAGTAGATTCCAGCAGTTGCAGTTCCTCGCAGATACTGGAAAACTCGTTTTACCATTGCTTGATGACTCTTCATTGGTTTGTTGCAGAATCGACTGAGATAATTTACGGCGAAGCTGATGTCAGGCCTGGTTATTGTAGCGAGATACAATAAACTCCCTATCGCTTCGCGATAGTTATTGTTCGCCGGAAGTGCCTCATCATTCTTGAAGTTTGCCTTCTGCGAAACCATTCCTTGTTCAATTGGTGTAGATACTGGGTTGCATTCGTCGAGTTTCATCTTTCTCAGTATCTTTGCCGTGTAGCGTGGCTGGCTCACAAAGATACCATTGCTGTCGATTTTGATCTCCATGCCTAAGTATGTCAGTTTGTCCAGAGCTCTCTCGCTGAAGGTGATCTGAAACTCCTTGCTGATCTCACTCAGCAGTCTGTATATTTCTTTTTCATTTTTCCCAGCTACCAAACCATCATCCACGAACAGAGAAAGCATTAAACTCTTGTCTTTGTTGTAGTAAATGCATGGGTCGTCACCGGTGTTGACTAGTCCCAACTGTTGTTCAAAGTACTTGCTGACCCTCTCGTTCCACATTCGTGGAGCTTGTTTTAGCCCATACAGGCTCTTCTTCAACTTACAAACTTTCTGGGTTCCATCGTTGAATCCTTCGGGTTGATTCATATAGATGTCCTGCTCCAGGTTGCCATACAGAAAAGCTGTCTTCACGTCAAAAGAAACTAACTTTATTTTCTCCGATGCTGCATGACTTAGAAATAAACGAATTGACGCATGTCGGGCCACTGGGCTGAACGTTTCTGCATAGTCTACTCCCTCTTTCTGCTCAAATCCTCTGGCTACTAGTCTAGCTTTGTATCTTCCATCCGCTTTCTCTCGCAGTACCCAACGACATGTTATTGGCTTCACTGCTTCAGGACAGTTGACTAGTTTCCAAGTTTGCATTTCCAATAACGAATCGTACTCCTCCTGCATTGCTTGCCTCCACTTCTCATCTTTCAGTGCCTCACTCACCGGGATGTTCTCAGTTTCGCCTATCATGGCGACTTGTGCGCTCGTTCCTCCACGCCGGGATTCAAGTACACAGTCTCTTAATCTCGGTGGTGGTTGTAGGGTTCGACGATCTCGTAGAATCCTCCTTTCCGGTTCTTCTTCTGTCTGTCTTGTCTTTCTTTCGTTGTCGCTACATTCCTCTGCACTTTCTCCTGTTGTCCAATCTTCTTTTTCGTCTGACTCGCTGCTGCTTTCTTCATTCTGTTCAGTTGCTTCTTCTGTCGATATCTCAAGTTCAGTGCCTTGTCTCAGTCTCAATTCCTCTTCATTGAAGATTACATTGTCGGAGCTCACAACTTCTCTCTTTTCCTTCAGATAGACTCTGTAGCATGGTGAGTCTATGTCATAGCCTACCAATATACCCTTTTCCGACTTCTTATCAATCTTGCCTCTCTTTTGTCCTTGTACGAGCACGTAACATTCGCATCCAAAAGGTCGCAGCTTTTCAATCTTCATTTTCCTGCCGAACCACAATTCTGCAGGACTGCTCCCTGGTACATTGCTAGTTCCGGTTTGGTTTATTGTGAAGATTGCATGATTCATAGCCTCTGCCCACAGTCTTTCGTCCAATTCATTTGTATTTATGCCTGCTCTTGCTGCCTCGACAATCGTTCTCATTTCTCTCTCCACCCTTCCATTCTGTTCTGGTGTATACACGTTTGTGAAGGTGTGAAAGATTCCCAGTTTATCCATCAACTCTTTGGTCGTTTTATTCTTCAGTTCGGTGCCATTGTCAGATCTCAGACTCTTCACTCTCCTTCCCAGCTGATTTTCAACTAGTCTCAAGTAGCTTGCTATCTTCTCTGGAGCTTCACCTTTTGTCTTCATAAAGTAACAGCTTCGGTAGTGAGTAAAATCGTCCTTGAACATTAGCCAGTACTTTGATCCTCCTAGCGATGGAATATTCATTTCACCGGTGTCGATGTGCACAAGTTCCAATGGCTGCTCAGCTGTCTTTGGGTTGATTGGGTGTGAGATACGATGTTGTTTACCATATGTGCACCCTGTGCATACATAATCGTCCCAGTCGTCGACATATTTTATTCCTTTCCTCTTCAGAATGTCCCTCACGTACTTGACATTTTGATGAGCGAGTCTCTCATGCCACACTCTGATTGACTGAACCATCAGACTAGTCTGTTCTTCTCTCCTGAGCATCATTTGGTAGAGATTTCCTTTGCGTTTTGCGATAGCAACTATGTCCCTGCCATCCTGACTATAGAACGTTGATTCAGTTCCATTTGCTTTCTGAACGTGTCCTTTGTCTAGCATCTGGCTTACTGAAAATAAATTAAAGTTGAGATTTGGTACGTAAATCACATCTTCGAGAACCACTGGGTACCACTTTTGACCATCAAAAGCTTCCATCTCAATGTTTCCTACTGCAACGCCATCTAGTTTGGTCGAGTCTCCTATTACAATTGGAATGGGCTCATCCAGTTCAACAAGTTGAACAAACCACTCTCGGTGAGACGTCATATGTTGGCTGGCTCCACAGTCTTGGTACCATGAGTTATTATCCTTGGAGAGGTCGTTGTCCACTGTCGAAAGTGCCGTAGTTAGGAAGGCTTTTCTGCGTGGCTTTTCATTGGCTGGCTTGCTTCCTTCATTTCGAGCATCACATTCCTTTGCAAAGTGCCCCTTTTTCTTACAAATGTTGCATGAATACTTTTCTTTGCAGTACTCGATGTACTTTTGGCACGGTCTTCCTCTGCATTCTTTGATCACGTGACCCTTCTTGCCACACTTGTAACATCCGGTCTGAGACTTGTCCTGTTTGTTGCTTGTCGACTGTCCATGTTTTTCTTTTCTTGATATGAGAGCATTGTTGGTGCTGCCCTCTGTGTTCGACGTTTCTTTGAGTCGTTCATCTTCAAGCCTCAAACGTTCCATCAAAGTTTCTACATTTCTGTTGGCTCCTGTCACGTTGTCCCAAGATGTTCTGAAATGTGCCAGTTTCGGTGGTAGGACACTCATGATCCTGGTCATGATCCAGCTTTCTTTCATAGGATCTTTTTCAGTGGAGATCTCTTCGGCAAGATCCAGAATCTCCATGCAGTTCTCAATTGCTGACTTCTTTTCATCATATTCAAATGTAAAGAATTTAATGCGGGATGTCTCAAGGGTTACTTCAGTTTTGGTACCATACAAACTAACTAACTTATCTATCATATCTTTGGCAGTTTTGCAATTTGCTATTTTGTTTGCAATTTTACTACTTACATTTAACCCTATTAACGTTTGAGCTTCGATATCTTTCTTAGTCCAAGCTGAGACGGTTGCTTCAGACGCTGAACCTGCTGGTCTTGACTTCACACTTGATACGATATCATAAAGATCTCTGTGTTTAAGAGCCAAATTTAACTTGAAACGCCATGAAACAAAATTTACATTTCCTTGACTATCTTCGCTCAACATTTCTAATTGTGACTTTACTGTATCCATTTTGTTTTAAATTGTGACAATTCGAGAAATTTCTGACAATTTACGAATTTAAAAACTTTCGTGGCGATTTACAGACTAAGCGACTTGCATATTCTTTGCCGTAACGTTGACTGACTTGCTGTGCACTGACTGCTCCAATACTGACTTGAGGTTGTGTTGACCACGTTGGTCCTGACGATTTTTCTACTTGACTCGTCCTCAAATCCACTCGAAAAAACCTTCACTGCTGTCCTGGGCCCATAACCTGTTGTTATTTTTACAGTGGGTTAGGTTCTTGAAGAAATAATTTGAGTCCGAGTTGACAGGAAATTTTCATTTATTGAACATTGCTTCTAAAATACCTCTTGAATCTTACAAATTGCACATATTCTTACAAACAATACTTCCGCAAGACAATCGCCGGATTGTTGCGCAATACTAAACAGGAATAACAATTTTTTTTAAAGCCTTTTATAGTCGCTTCTACTTTTATTTTATTTTTACTGACATACGAATAAAAAACATGACAACTAAAGAACAATTTCAAATTTATAAACTTAAAACTAAACTACAAAAATGAGGTTCAATATAATGAGGTTGAGTATGCTGTCAATTGATCAATTTCAACAGTTATGCTACAGATACATTTAGTTATAACCTACCTTTTTGTAATGAAGTATAAAATGCTTTCCGCAGAAAATAATAAAACTGTAGTTTTTAAACTAACTTCAACATTGAATCGACTTTCCACTATTTAAGCCTTATTCGCTACAACTTTATCAATAAAAACTTAAACCTCACTTAACCTCAACTTGGTATGTGTATCAAAATATTACTCGCCCTGTTATTACTCCTTGTTATAAAATAACTATATACCAAGTTTCGTCTAAATCCATCAGTGGTTTTTGCGTAAAAGAGGAACAAAGATCCATACAATATCAGTAGAATATATGGTTCAAATACCCAAGTAATTGCGTAATAACAAACGCCTGTCCGTTTCTAGAAGTGAGGCAACAAAAACTATACTACATTACAATCACAACGCTACACTTAGGTCATCAAAATGTAATTTGGTCGTTCCACGAATCGTGTTATAGTAGACTAGCTTTTCGCCCGCCGCTTCGCCCGCGTCGAGGTCGGTTGTATCGCGTTTCCAAGAGATCTCTTTAAAAGTCCGGGACAAAAGCTATCCTATGTTCTTACTCAAGGTCAACTCTATCTCTGTACCAAATTTCATGAAAATCAGTTCAGTGGTTTAGACGTGAAAGCGTAACAGACAGAAAGACAGAGTTACTTTCGCATTTATAATATTAGTAGGGATAACTAGGCTAGGTGAGTTGATCTCCTTATTATATGAATGTTTTTGATGGAATCTGGTTGGTTTGTGGTAATATAGCCTTAGGAGATTTTATTTTTGACATAGGATTGTGTAGCAGCCTTCGTTACGTTATAATTATCTAGTTACTAGCTGTTGTTCGCGACTTTGTCCGCCTGGATGTCGGATGTAACCTCTAGAACAATATTTGGCACCTCATTTAACGAAGGAAGATAAAAAGACTGTGTTGTCCAAAGTGACCGCTATCCCCATACCAAATTTCATCGAAATCCGTCCAGTCGTATGTGCGTGAAGAGGTAACCAACAGACACACAATCACATAATTTTTGTATTTTTGTTAGTTTAAAAAACTAGATTATTGCACATGCTAAACTCGGCACTGTTTCCTCTACACATTTCATCATCATCCACTTTCTCGCGTTAAATACAAATTTAAATTAAACTTAAACAAAACAATAAAACCTTCCAAACCAAACTTAGTCAAATACTCAAATTTTGGTCGATTCAAATCAACAACAACCAACACTTAAGAAGCATTATAATTAGTCCGCAGTACCAAAGTTTGAATGACAGACATCAAAATCAATAATCAATTGTACTCATCAATTAAGTTTACGATAAATTATTATATCTATAGTTAAATTAATTATACGCCCATAGGTACTATCACGTCTTAAAGTTATATTATTGCAGATGTGGAAGAGGGACAGGGCTATACGCGGCATAGAGCGCCATCCCTTTCCAACAGGTAAAATAATACTCCTTTAATTAATTACAAGGCAGATGCTCAATTATAATGGATTTTATTAGTTTTTTTTTACTTCTAGTAGAACTCTCGCGTCGATAACAGTAAAAACTTGGGATAACACACCTGGGAACGTATTTTTAATCTCATATATCCTCGGGTCTAATTAGATTTTACAATTGTTGGATACTAAGCACTTTTTGTTTAAGGTTTAATGGAAACTTGGGTAATGGACGTATTTATACGTCATTTTGTACGTATGTGTGTTACGTACGGTGTACGTGTAATTATATTAATTTTAAAATATCGAGGTTAAGCAACGTTCGCTACGGTCATAAATTTGATAGGTAACCAATTTCTACTGTTAGTTGGATTTTCTTAAGCTTATTTGTAGCTTTTTTGTCTCGCTCTTGACCAGTTTATTTGTAAAAAGGACAGTCAAGAGAATCAAAACAAATAAGTGACGTATTTTCGAAAAATAATAAAAAATCTCTACCACTTTCTATATGATACTAGCTGACCCAGCAAACGTGGTTTTGCCTAATAAATTATTTCTAGTTGTATGTACTTTTTATTGCCACAGTATAAAAAAAATAAAAACAAAAAAAATCGTTCAAAAATTGAAGAAAAAAATTGAGGGTGGACAACCCTTATCACTTAGGTGTATGAAAAATAGATGTAAGTCGATTCTCAGACCTACTGAATACGCATATCAAATTTGGTAAACATCGGTTTAGCCGTTTCGTAGGAGTACGGTAACGATATCGTGACACGGGAACTTTATATATTAGAAGAAGATGAAGCATAAAAACCCATTTCGGCCCCGATTCTGCTATTTACAATGGCCGATAAATGAACGGAAATTGTATTAAATTCGAAATTATTCCTATTCTCTTAAGCATTTTGCGAACAAAATAATTGGAAATTCATTGTATTGATCGTGAGTGTACCTCCCCGTACTGTAAATCTAATAATAGTTACAGTAAGGGGCGTAATTTCCCCGTAATGTCCAATCATTGTGTTGGAAAAATACTTAGAATTATACGAATAGTGTAATTCTTTCATCGTCTGCCATTATAAATAGCAGAATCGGGGCCCTTTATACTCTTCGAGATTATACGCCACAAACGGTACACAAACTCTTTGAGCATTAATCATCATCGGCCTAGCCGTCTCCCGACTATGTTGGGTCGGCTGCCAATCTAACCGGCTTCAGCTAAGTACCAGTGTTTTACAAGGAGCGACTGCCTATCTGACCTTCTCAACCCAGTTACCTGGGCAACACGATACCCCTTGGTTAGACTGGTTGTCAGCCTTTCTAGCTTCTGTCTACCTGAAACGACTGTGAG
Organism: Trichoplusia ni; assembly: GCF_003590095.1. NCBI lineage: Eukaryota > Metazoa > Arthropoda > Insecta > Lepidoptera > Noctuidae > Trichoplusia > Trichoplusia ni. The sequence goes on along the minus strand of NC_039488.1, from coordinate 1,156,156 downwards.
AGATGTATGAATAACAGGGAGTTTAACGTGCCTTCCGAAACACGGAAGAACTCGTTATGACAAAGATGGTCACCCATCTACGGACCGACCGAGTCAAGAATAGCTTAACCTGTGATCGATCAACTTGTGCAGTTATAACATAGCCACGAGCTCCTCTACCTCTTTGAGCATAAAATAATGATATTATAATCAGAATTCGCATACTCGTTGTTAAGTGGAACATAATATTAAAGTTTACGCTTTGTTACCAAGTTTTCAACTTTGACGAACGATTTACGATGGAAAGCGTAATTTCGAAACAAGTATAAGTTTTTATATTGTTTTATAAGAGTATTTCGAGCTGGTTATTTAGTAACGTTGTATTTAAACATAGTATTTCATAGACTAATTGAATTACTTGTAATATGATATTAGTTTTCAGAAATTGGATAAAGTAGTTTAAGTTATTTCGAGTATTTTTAGTAAGTAATATAGTTATGAAGTGAAATACGAAAACCTAGTTGGAAAGTTGTTGGTATTAATTAGATCTTGTGAAATAAGCTCAACCTTTACTTACAAGCGTCGACATTAGTAAAACATCTTTATCGTAGAGGCTTTAATTATGAATTATTTCAATTTTACACGTATAGGCCAGGAGGCGTAAGATCAACCCGAGCATTCTCAGAACAAATTAATTAACACGAAAGATAGGAACAACTGTTTCGAATTAAACCTTCACATTACACGTTACTCGGTAAATGACGATCCTTTAAAAAGGTCCGCTTATCTCCACCCGTCAATATCTCCCGGACCTCCCATTACTTTGAAGTCATTAACCCTATAATACCGGGACTGTTATTATTTCAATTACTTAGCCGATTCTCGCGGCAACTACTTCTGCCTACCACGACAAGTTAAAGTTATATTACTGAGGGTGTAGAAGCGTGACGGCGCATTACGCGGTATAACGTTGTCTCTTTTTTGCCTGTGCAGTTATGTTATGTTAAATGTTCTTGGTAGGTGGTGATGCCATTTTGTTTTATCATCACCACATTGTATCGAGAAGTGTAGTCGCGGATAACAGTGGTACGGAGTTTTGTTGTAGAGCCAACAAGGATAGAAGTGATATTGTGAATTGTTTTATTTTATTGTTTGTTCGTGTGTTCTTTGTCGTTGGGTTTTCACGTGATCGAAATCTGAATAGAGAGAGATTTTTCGGAATACATAGGCTGAATGTATCAAAATTATATACAAATGTATCGTGTTCATAATCACTCTATTCTACTCCTTCTACTTGTCTACTCTTAATTTTACAATTTTTATTTTTAGGAAAAGAAAATCCTTTGACAAAAAAAAACACAAAACTCCTATACCTGGAAATGACAAATCGGATTTATTTACATTTAAAACTAAAATACGACATAACTACGACACACTGCACTACGGTAACTAGAACGATGTATTTGATCCTATCTGTTCCTGGCTACGGCCAAACAAAAAAAAAACAAATAGTCAATGCCGGCCGTTTTTGGCACAACTAAATACACAGCAGGAATATATCATTCAATCCGTTCGCCTGTCTCTACGTACGTCCTATCACGGCAGTTTTTTACCAGCTATCAGCTAATCAAACTACCTGGCAGGAGTGGCATTCCCATCCGTTTCCAACCTAACGGAAACAAAACCGAAAACTAGAAAGCCAAATAGACAAACCAACGCAACAAAATATTTATAGATGTTCACATAATTATGTAATAATACGTCTTTATTATTGTTCGATATTCTATAAAAAGAGAAAACACGGTAACAACGACCCATAATGAAAAGCATATGGTAATGCACTGATACCAATCATAAGTGAATTTCCGCTCTAAAATTGAAACGATAAAGTTGAAATTTGTTCAGAAGGGTTTGTGTAGGCGAGTGTACAAAACATCATCACCTGTCAATATAATTAAAAAGACAGCATTTCACGGGCGATGCCAGATGAAAGAGCTTGTTAACCTGCCGGTTGGGGCTCATTATAACGATATTTTATCGTAACGAGGCCGGGACTTTAAGACCGACTAAATATAAGGTCTGTGTACGGTGTTACGAAGGTTAATATTTTGACACGGCTAAGTACATGGTGTGGAAAAGAAAATTGTTTTGAATCGTCTTTAATGAAGATTATAGATACAGGGTGTTATTTTGATGCACGTGCCGATGGTTGCTTCTGATCTAGGTTTGTTGCCACTATGATTACTTTAATCATGGGTATTCATTTTTTATTAGTTGTGGTCTGCTTCACTGGGGATTTACTATCTCTTGAAGTGTGTCGGTGTGGAAGAGAGATAGAGCTATATGATTTGTATAGCACTGTTTTGCTTGCAAATTTTTTATAGCTTGTATGATCTAGTGGACCCTCGTTTGAGGAGTTGAACTTAGATTATCTTATAGTTTCTTGGAATTGAAAGCGGTTCTCAGCCCTATGATAATTATTATGGGATACCTACTTATCAAACTTTCTTGTCAACAAACATTAGATAAAAACCTAAAAAGTATGTTAATATTGCGGTAAAAAAATTAGAACGGAAAAGACCACCTGATCGTTGACACAAAAATAAAATAAATGGTGTGCATTAAGTTATAAATTACTTAAAATACCAAAAAGGTTAAAGTCATCAAAATATGAACCTATTAAATAAATTTCTCGAATTAATGTTAACATTTTTATCGATCAACAGTTATAGACCCTATAATTTGTAGATTAGAGTAGGAAATGCATTGAATTAATGTCACATTAATTAATTAATTAATAATTCATTCTACAAATGAATCGCGTGTGTGTAATTAAAGATGTCAAATGTTTTAAAATCATGCACGTATTTTATGGGTATAATTTAGAGTTATTGTTGTAAATTGTTTTACACCTGCAGTGTGGCAACATTTGTTCATATAATTTAATTACGCAACTATTATTAATGCAGGTACGTGAATTTACACACATTAAATTGTCGACTGCTCTGACAGACGAGTGGTATAGGTCATCACTCGGGCCTGAACCAACGAAGGCTCGTTCTGATTCTGTTTCTTTTTGTTTGCATGTGACTTGAATGTGTAGGAATCCTTCTTGTAACTAAGGATTATTCTAGTCGTTTATATTTTTGTAAACAAAAAAAAGGTCGACGTTAAACATAGCGCAACAGCGGACACAGAAAAACAATTTCTGTGTAAATTTCAACTGTCTACTGTCCAGCTATCACAGTTTGAACGACGGACGGGATAGTTCCGTTATTCCCTTCGCGTATAGAACCTAAAAACCAAAAACTGAATATTAAACAAAAAAATAAACCAAATTATTATACATCATACATTTCGGCACATACAGCCACATTATAAAAGGAAGGAGAATCTATTTTAACTTAATCATATTGACGCAAAAACTACGTGTGAACAGTTTGCCTCAGGCTCAAGTCAGTATGATATTAAACTGAACCTTGACACCACAGATATGTCAGTAATTCGTGTTATGAGAATATATTGTTAAAATCAATAATTATTTAATTCAATGAACAAAATATTTAAAGGTTATCATAAAACAGTAATTATTAACTTTTCGAAAGATATTTGCGTATTAGCCCGGAAAGTGTTAATGAAAATAATGTGTGAAATTATATTAAGCGCAAATATTATAAATTTAAGCATTGTGTTATAACACAAAAAAAGGTTAGTTACCTGAGGGTGTTACCTAAATTGTTTATTATTTTTATTTCATAAGCTGTTATTGAAATCCTTACAATTATAGGTGAGTAATTATTGTTAAGTACGAGTATATAAAAAATGATCAGACTGTAAGTGTAATTTATGTATTTAGTGTAAACAGGATATAAGTCATTTATTAAAATAAAATAGATAGAAATAAACTCATACTGAAATATTTAGCTTAAGCAAACATAACAATAACTAAATAGTAGTCAAACATTCTGCTATCTTTAAGTCTATCTTTAAGTGTTGTTTCGGTATTCATATATAAACATAAGCAACATTAAAACTAACTACAAAGAGAAAATAATGATCTCCACACCACATCCGTGTCTACCGGAATGGAAAAAAGAAATATTTATCATTGCTGTTTGTTTTCGCATATGATTTATTATGGCGTTCAAATGCGATGACCTGAATCCACGGCGTTCGTCATCATTCATCGTCTATCACGGGATGGTGATAAAACTCCACATTTATTTGTAGTCCACATTCCTAAAATAAAGACGTAACTGTCGTTTGTCTAAATAAACTTGGGGTATGAAGAAGACGAAGTATATTAAATACGGACTATTAAAACTTAATTCAATCAATAGCGTTTAATACCTATTGTGTTGATTAATGATGGTTCCTCAGATGACGACACAAGAAAATTCTTAGTCAGCTCAAGAAAGTGGTTTAGAAAGAGACAGAGTTATGCAGTGCAAAACAGGGGTGACATACGTTTATAGGAGAAGTCCCACACGCCTCTTCTATGCAGTCCTCTAATCGGGAAAAATATAACTTTCTTAGAGGTTACTCAAAGGAGTCCCTTGCAACCATTCCAAATAGGACGTAATCCACGGAGGCACCTTAATTGCGGAAATAAAATAAATTCTAAGCTCTTTTCATTGAACACTATTCCGAGAAGGGTTCATCAAGACCGTTACTTTGTGGGAATTTAGACATTTCCAAGTAATATTCCAGGAATATAAATGTAATAACAAAATTAAATTCAGTATAAAAACTATTACAAGAATTAAAAGAAAAGTAATACGGCATTGTTTCTCAAGAAATTCCTTGGCGGCATTCTCTTCTGCAGTGCACTTAAGAATACCCCTTAATTCTCCACTTAATAATGCTTGGAATCCAAGTACGATATTAGTCAAGACAAAGCTAAGGAGAAGAATAAGCCCAAGTATAATTACCGAGCATTTAATTCCTTGCAAGCTTTCACTAACTTATGAAATACCGCCAAATTAAATTAACCCTTCTGAAGTGAGCTACGAGATATAACCATCTTTGTCTTACACCGCTGATTCATATACCTCCATTTCGCTCGCAGAATGCAGTTTGAGATGCAGGCAAAGTCAAGTTATATTTGCTAATTTATCTTGGTTTGAAGTCTTTCCGCGCTCTATAACCTATTCATACTTTAATAAAATACCATAATTCATATTGTGTGGGATGATAAACTTTCGCTACGAGTGATCTGTTGATACAATTTTATTTGTTCCATTCTACGAACTACAGGTATACACTCCTATAGCAGAGGATTTACCAATGCCCGTAGGTATCATTGAGGTTGTAGAAGTGTGACAATACACTACATGCCGTAGCAGCGTTTCTCTTCGGCGTGGCGGCTAAGAAAATAAATATTAAGTTTATACCGTGTTTCAGTTTCGGCCGCGTGTATAACGTGCCTAATTTAATAATCTCTTCTGTTAATTATACAACAAATTTGTATGCTTTGTTTAAAGAATGTAGTTAACAAAATGCTGTAACGTATTGCAGGTATTACAATGGATGTTTACATTTCAGGGGCAGACGAAGGCGAGTCCAGACAACACTGATTTAAACGATGAAAAGCCTTTAAAATAAAACGTTTAATTAAACCAAAACAGAGTATTTTTTAATTTAAAAAGGCTAAGTTTTAAAATTAGATTCTTCGAAAACCCTGTCTGTACTTTGACTATTTGTATTTTTCTGAAGATTGGACACAAACTTTAACTTTTGTACTAAGACTGTCAGTTGGAAGACTTAAACATCTAAAGGAAGAACTTAAAATCTATACCAAAATTAAAAAAAAAAACTAAAGAGTTTGTTGGTTTGAACGCACTACAAGTACGATCTGAAATATTCTTTCAGTGTTAGATAGCCCATTTATTGAGGCACGAGGCAGAAATCAAATATGTATCAAAACGGGAATTATCCATCTATGAAACTAATATAACAAAAACCAACTCATTAAGTCAAAACATAAACTAGCTACGAAACTCAAAACAATACATCAGTAATCAAATAACTATCACAAAATAACGACATTTAAACATCAAAGGTAAGAGTTAACATTCCGAATCGGTTCAACCATTAATTGTATAAACTCGGCTATATCCCAGTAGGGTAGATGGATGGATCGCTGTTGGGTCCAGAATTCAGATCTCGAGATAAAAAGATTTGTAATTTATACGGTACATTACGTCCCGGATTTAAGACGAAGTTTCAACAAAGCGTAGAGCGGAGTGAACGATCTCCTTACTGAATACTTTTAAGTACTTTCAATTGTTTATATTTTTTGGCGGTGTATTTTGGGTATTTACTTGGGTGCACAAAAATGTTAGGGACGTAACGTTAAAGTAACGTTTTCCGAGTTTCTGTAGAAAACGTACGCTGGAAAAAAATCCTTTATCCTATTAATATTTTATTTGTCCAATGTCCTCGCACATGCCCAATTCACACACTACAAACTCATTTTGTAAGTAAATCCTAAACAAAATATAAAATTGTGACGTAATCACATGTAGAGAGAGCTATATAAAACCGCCTCAGGAATTCCCCGAATTCCCTATTCAATTTAAACACGATTAAAAACTTATTATTGTTTGAGTACACAAAATAGTTTCGTTCCAGTAATTCTGTCTAGCAATATTCAACAATACCCAGGGGAAGGCGTAGTTAATAGTGTGACAAAGCAAACTCGACTTGTTAAGTACGTATTCAGTTATTTGAACGACCTTTGTTCTTCTTTAACAAAATACTGTTTACATTTCATCCTTTTACACATTCAAATGTTAGGCCAATAGAGTCTATTTTGCTGTGGCAAATAAACATTTTTGATTGAACATAGACATGATTTCATATAAGTAGCTTATGTTTATGGAAATGTATATTTATTAATGCGTGATCGTTTGAACATTCAGTTATAAAACATTTTCTTTACGATTAGATCCTTCAAAGGTTGTTGGTGAAATATGTTTTTAATTATTTCCATCCTTAGGCACCACGTCTTAAAGTAGATAATATTTTTATGGTTGTGGAAGAAAGACAGTGCATCACACTTGGTAGAGCAGCATCTTTCTTATATACCCCCTGTAATATTATTTTGAGACGTAGCAGTAGGCTACTTGAAATCTCAAAAAAAAGCGCTATATTCAGTTCATTCATAAATTACATCGTGTAGATTATATATTTTGGTATAAACATTACATACATTGCATTGCTTAAACAATAGCTGTAATTAAAATCGTCGTATTTCCGATCTAGATAAAGCTTAAGCCAAAGCTACATCTAATAACTCATTTGTCCTGAAATTGCTTATCAAATATACCTACGAACAAACCAGTATTATAATCAACATGATAACGGTTTACTCACGCTTATTATCAGGATCGGCCGACTAGTTTCGGACCCAACCGGAGACCCAAATGAAATGACGCGGTGCGGCGGCTGCGCTGTTATTTTTTGGTACTTGCACCGCCACTCATGCCCGTCATTGTGCCTCCTGTAATCCAGGGTCTACAATGAAAACAACGAAAACCACCGCAAACACGTAAGCTGAAAACCAAAACAAGCCGAAAGATGTCCCAGGGAAAACAATTAACTGCCTTGGAAACCGCAACGAAATTAAATAGATTAGTAAAAAGGGTGAGTGAGAAAACATGGCAACCCTGCTGCCATGTTTTCTTACTCGCCAGCCAGCATACCTACTCAATATGTTAACTTCTCAACCAGTCCACAATCATGGTTGTATAATGTGACGAAGCATGCATAAGTACATACCTTGTATAACCTAGCTTAGGTATAGTGTGTAGGGAGTTGTAGAAGCAAAAGGTAAACAATACTAGCCAGTAAACGTAGGCAAACTATACAGAGTACGAATTTCTAAAGCCAACGGTTGTGTCAGTAAAGCATAACAGCTGTAAATTTTAATGTAAGTGCATACTCAGGGCTAGTTGAATAAACATGGATTGAATTTTTATATCGCAGTTTTAATAATTTGCGGTTTTAGTCATTATGTCAGTTCGAACGTATTTCAAGATCGAATGTCAGAAGTTGCGGCATAAACGTCTGTATCTTTTGATGGCGTTGGCTTAATTCATCGATCCAATTACCAATTGTGTTGGAAAAATGCTTACAATAATACGAATAGTGCCAATTTATTTGCGATTTTGCCAATTTGCATTCAGTCATCGGCCATTGTAAATAACAGAATCGGGCCCCTGAAGTTAATGGCATTCTTTTACAGGCCATTTACAATTACAAATCAAATGCCAAAATTTTTTAGAAGCCATACCCCCGTTGCGAAAAACACACCTTTCCTTTCCTTCCCAAAAAATCTCATGTCAATATACATTAATGGCATGACATTCCCATGATCTATCAAGGGGAAAGACAGAGTGCTATTTCTATACTGAGAGGACTTCAGTTAAAATAATGCGAGATCAGCAATGACGTAGAACGACGCAGTTTGTTAAGACACTTCGATAGCCCCCGTGACAGTAATATATTGGCTGAAGACTCGACTGTGAAGCGGAGACCACAGTGCACGAAGTTACGAGGCTGAACTTAGATTACAGTTTCAATTGTGGAGTTCAACAGTGAGTGGGTAAACTTAGTTAAGTTGAATTCCTATTGAGATTTATTTTTGTTGAAGGTTTTTGTTAGAAGAAAGACGAAGGCGTAGTCACGAACAGGCATTTGCGCAGAATCGGAACTAAATAAAGACAAATACAGAGACATTTGGAAGGAGGAAAGGAAGAGTCTATAAGATAATTCCGATTCTTGATAAATAAAATTTACACTGTATTGTATCCTTTGTATTTTTTTTATATTATTAGCGGTCCAACAGGTCATTCTACGTCGACACTAAATTCCCAAACATAAAATATTTTCTATCACCCAAATAAAAATTCTTAATAAAATTATCTCTTAGTTAAACTAGACCGTAACCTTTCTAGAATCGAAACCCCAGAACTTGCAGTGTATGTCTCATTGTTTTAAACTCAGTTCTTGAAACAAATAAAACTAAGTTCATTTGAGTCAGTGTGGCCTGCCCTGTATAAGGCAACACGTTTACATAATGTTCCCCTCTCGTCGCGTGACTCACATCTCACGCGAAAACATTCTTCGTCATTGTTTCTATTATATTTCATTGTAACAGTTCAATTTTCTCTTAAATATTGATCGTCTGTCGCTACTTTATCAAGAATGGTTCGTTTGAAGCGGTCCTTCATTTGGTTTGTTGATATTGTGTACACGAGTTTGTATTTCATGTTTTATCTGTCGTTGCATGTTCAGTGGCGATCCAGTGAGGTATGTCACGAGATAGATGATAACAGTGTGTAGAAAATGTATTGTTTGTTTAAAGGAATGTTCAGTGTAAAAGTGTTGTGGTCAAGGGTTTTATCATAAGTTTAATATAAGAATATCTTTATGCTGCGTAGGTATAGAATAGTATCCCTAATAATATAACACAAATCACGAATAGTATCCCTAATATAACCTATGGCATGTTGAACTCGTTCTTCTTCAACCGCAGTCATTACATCAGTAATTACCGTTTTTAAGGCTTCTAGATTAATTTATTTTGATAGCAGATAGTAGGTTCAAAGGGATGATAAAGTTATTCATAAAGTACAATAAATGATTTACCGAAACAAAAAAACATCATCTTTCAAAAGACTTGCTGTAGTCATTTAACATACAAGAGAACACTTATAACCAGCCTTTTCCCACAGATTTTGTATGTAAATATAAATGTGATCTTGTAACAATTTTCGACAGGTCAAAGGCCTTTTCACATGTAAGAGAGTCATACCGTTGCGAATTGACGGATGTTGACAGATTCCGTCCCACGCTGACTGCAGCCACCTGCAGCTGAGTAAAAAGGATAAATGCTTGGGTGGTCTATACCCGTAATTAGGGAACTTTACAAGTCGAAGTTCCGCTGCCGCTGCTCAGAACAAAGTAGGATAGTTAAAGAACATTGAAATCTGTCAAATTGTTTTTTTTTTAGAGATAAACAAAAATGTTTTGTTCAAGATTAATGTCTGTAGAGTCTGGTCAGTAGTTCTCTTAATATTTAGTATTATTTAGTGTCAAACTCAACGCTGGTGAACGTCTCAACCATACCGAAATGAAGAAACAGATATTTTATTGACGTTAAATAAGATTCTAAGAGTTAGATCAATAGATTCGATAGATTTTTGTGCTGCTGGAGACGCCGCGCGCCGTGCCGTTAATAATGACCTTTTTATATTCCAAATTGCATTACTTACGTTCAAGTTTCAATATTTAAAACTAGCTGTTTATGACCACAGTTCTTCACACAAATTATGATGACGTCTGTGTATCTTGCATCGGTTAACCATTTTAGTTAGTGTAAGAGCCGGTGTCCCTAGGCAACAAAACAGTCTTGCAACTGTCGTTTCTACTATGGACGAAGACATGCGGTAAGTATTAATCGGCAATGGAGCCTTTCCCTCGTATTACTTTCTCATTTCAAATTATTATCCAGCACTTTTCAGACGGAAAAATTTAGATTTTTCTGACACAACTTGTCGCAGGCAAGTTGAAAGACAGTTGCGAGATTGTCTTGTTTGACTGTCTGTTTCCAGAGAGGGCTGACTCTAAATCCTTTGAGTGTAAAATCAAATACATAATTACATTAATTATACAAATTAGTATTCCAAAGAGGATGTACAAGATTCTAAGGAAGTCAATGTTGTACCATTAGTTTGTAATTGCATACATGATGAAACCAGTTTTCTATTTCTATAGTCTTTCCATATTTTCCATATGATTATGGCACGCATTACAGAGTGGAGTCGAATGTTAAACAGTTGTTTACGTTAACGGTGTGATCAAGATACGAACGCAATTATTGAATACTTACCTAGCTGTTAGTTTGGTTGGTACCTACTATCTTTAAACCCCCAAAAGGTTGCAGTGTAATAAACTTGGATTTACGACACAGAGGGTTCCGTAAGAAAAACAAATCGGATGGTGACTAATGTGTCAACCCACCCTCAAATTAATGACCGTAACAAATCGTTGCTGTACCTCATTCTTCATTGTTGTTATTGTAATATCGGGAGCAGATATCACCTGTGAAAATTTCAACGGTCAAGCTGTCACAGTTCATGAGATGCAGCCTGGTGACGGACGGACGGACGGACGGAGCTTTAGCATTAGGGTTCAGTTTTTACTTACTACTGCTTACTTTAGATACTGACCCCTAAAAGAACGTTCTACAGTCTCACGTTCATTCAAGCCTTAAGCAATACATTAAAAACTACTCATTACACAAAAACGATTACTACAAAGAATAACGTGGCACAGGAAATAATAAAGCTTTAGAGATACGCATCTTATTAAGTTAAAGAGCTATAAATATGTCGGACAAGTAATTAGGGTAAGTTTGTACTGATGTACCGCTTAAACAGGTAATTCAATTACAGGTATGTTGATAGAGAACCCCGATAGCTGTTTATTACTCTGCATGTAAGTAAATAGTAATTAAAATGTATGTTCTGCTCTAGGTATACGCTAAATACAGCGCACTCTATCAGACGTACCTAAGTATATCATATTTTTAAATGTTATTGTTAATGAACTTTCGAAACCGTAACTTAGAATTTGACCAAATGTTCCAAATAGATAGATATACCTACTTTTCCGTCTTATGACAATTTTATTACAAAGTAAAGTCTTTAAGTGTTTACGAGTACATTTGTTCAGACTGTAAACTCGTAAACATATAAACCACCTTTTTAATTATTAAAAGGTTAAAATTTGCAATTATGTAAGTGAAAATAATTTAATGGCACCTTGGTAAAGTAAATTAATGCCTTCAGTTTCATTTAACAAACTTATCTCATATCACAGCATATAATCACGTTATAATGATGTCATCAGCGTACACTTAGATACCATAATCATTAAAAATAGCAAATTATCATAAAATCGTTTAACCACCTAATAAATCACATACAAGTACTCTTTCTAAATATCTATAAAATGATTACTTTATATAAACGATCGTTTATTACAAAGTCATTATTTTTAATCCACCTTTTTAATTACCGACTGACGTTATGACGCTATTAAATGAAATTAAGACATTCGTGATTAACTTTTCGACCATAAAATTGGACCGAACTGCGGTACACTGCATTACACGTTAATGGATTATCCGGTATTTTACTATCAACAGACGTACTTACTTACCTAGCTACATGAGGGCTAAAATCTCAACTTGCATAAATCTAAATAAAACACCTTCGCAATTAGGCCACCTCGCTGCAGACGACAGGAGACTAATATCAATAAGCATAAATATTCCTCAATCAAGAACAAAATTGCACTGGAATTCCCAACAGCCAGTATACGGAATAGGTAGAAATATTATTATTGGAAGGCGCCAAAGTGGCGGGCATTAGTTAAGTATGATGGAAATATACCCGTCTGGGCTAATACTAGACCTAAATAAAGCACCGGTATGTTACGCAATGAACACAAGTGATTACACAAAGACGCCAATTGTTGCTTGTAAAGTCTAAATGAATACAAACTGATGAAGCTACAACGGGTCCTATGACAAAGACGTTAGCAATCTTATAACTGAGTGAGAATTTGCTATGGTGTTATTTGCAGGCGTTACTGTCATATTTCGCAATTTAAGTACTTCAGTATTTTGATGTATTTGCTTTATTCATTTGAAAGGTTAAGTTGGTAATTAATTACACAAATAATATGCAAACGTACTGAGAATTGCTTTGATATGTACAAAAGTTAATACATTTGTACATTTCAAAGAAATTCTGTTTACAATTTAACAAGCGTATTTCGATAAAATAAACCTACAATTAAATAGCTACAACACAAAAGGGGCAGGAATCTACCTTTAAATCTAATTTTAATGTTTATTTTTTATTCATTTCATCTTGACAGGCCCATGCCCTTCAAATAAAATAATTAATGGCGTTCATTAGAACCCGCGCTGCTCTAGCACCAATGCAATTATCTCAAGATTTATCTACCTCAACGGTGCAATTTGTTTATAAAAATAATGAATGGCCGTATATATAATTTATTAACGTTATATAATTCTTTGAAATAACAAAGAGGTTTGTATTTCCAACAAACCTCAAACCCTAATTTGTCAATAAGGACTTCATTTGTTTTCTTTTGTTAGAAATTTATTTCTATTTATTCATATTACAAAGCTATTTATTATGATACAATTCTTTCTCGTATTCGAACTTCACTAAGCAATGATAAAATTGTAAAAGAGCTCATAATACAAATTTTAATCTACTATAAAAATCTTTTTGAATGTAAGTCTGAGTCACAGCGTAGATAAAAATATTTTTCTAAATGTTATCTATTTCAGTCTTGGTTATCTTCATAGATAATAAGATAGGTATAGGTAGGTAAGTAAATTCACCTTTAAAAAAAATCCAAAAATAAAAATAAAACACGTATTTAATTATGTTCAACTAATCTAAATAGATCTCAGTTTTTCTTATTTAATTTGGAGAAGTTAATCATTTTAAGAGTAACAATCTTTCCCTTCGTTATAATGACCTATTTGTCAATGTTGTGTTTGAATGCAATTTGATCAATGGGCCAACGAGAGATTACACACAGATGCACCATAAAGATCTCAATCTGTTAAATAATGACCTACAAAACAATATTGTTGGACTTTCCATCTTCAAAATTCTGAATAATGAGATATATTCTCAAATTGAAACTTATGGCGCGAAATTCCATTCAATCCAAGTTTGTTTTGGGATAGGCGGCATCTGGTACCTAAATACGTAAGTATGCTAGTCGTTGCACTTAGTACCAAGATTAAGTAGATAAGGTATTTTACATACTTAAAAACACAAAAGTATGAAAATTGAGTATTAAAGTAAGGTAATGTGTTCAGGCTGAATCTTATCAATCCTGCGTTCTAAAGTTGTGGTGCATTCTTTCGCATCACGTATATTTATACTTCAATTTAAAGGAGCCTAAGAAAAGAGTGCCTGGATGATTTTATACATAAGTAATCAATATGTATGCGTTTGCCGGTGACAAACTAAAAAAACAATCAATAATAATATAATTCTTATATTATGCTAGGAACTAGCAGAAGGCTATACTTTTTATTCGCGCTGAACTCAGTGCTGCCACCTTTTACACTACTAAGACACTGCGTTGACATTATGTTACTTAGAACTTGTATACCAGTATTCATACTTCGATAAACTAAATTTAGGTTTTCCATTATTTGGAACAAACACACGTTAATAACGCTTAAGTTTTCAGAAAATTGTAAATTGAATCTTTGGTAAAATTGTGTAAGGTATAATATTCACAAATACATGTGATTTTCGTAGCGACATCTTGCGTTACTGCCGCGACAACATCAAAATCGTCAGCAGCGCCATCTATGCATGCGGTTACCATGCTGCATTGTGACACGTAAGTTTGTTTGTATGTCACCGTAGCCAAAATGCGATTGGTGTTTACTGTACAATCGTGTTCATTTAGCCAATCATACTCCTCGCTTATTCGGTGTACAATATAATTTACTAATAGTGTATAGAACCAACTTCTATAACTTCGTTTTCGATCTCGTGTTTCTACTGTGCAAGTTCACGATAACAAAGTGCATTTTTATGTGTAGTGCATTGTAAAATGACCTAAATTGTGATTAGTGAAACTTATTTGTGGTGAATGATCATACAAATCAAAAAGAATATCGTGGAAAGCGATATGATACTCTCCTTGGCAGTGTTCTAAGATTGTGTTCGTATCGCGAAGTTTCATAATAGTGTCTGTATGATAAAAACCGAAATGTCTTCAAAACCAGCTAATCAGAAAAGGAGGTGAGTGATTACAATTATTTTGGTGTTTTGCACATTCTAACCTATGAAGGGTGTTCTGTGTTGGTTTCCAAACGATTATAATTCAGGATATCTTAATTTTCCTGTTAACTTGATGCCAAGTGTCACCTTAAACATTGAACTTTCTCTTTATTATTTTGAGTATTTGAGCAGATTATATTGTGATCAGGTTATCTGAGTTTGTGGAGGCAATTAAGGTGTTGTACAAGTTGACTACGCAGGTAGAATAACGGGACCCGCAGTACCATAGTAACCAGCAGTTGTTTTCTTTTATTTGGTTGTTTTACCAGTTTAACATTTCCTGTGACTACTCGAAGGTTAAAGATAACTGGTGGAAATTTGTCTATATTGTAAACAAATTGTGATCATTGTGTTAGGAAATGATATAAGCTTGTTTTCATTGTTTTATCATTCAAGGTTTTATAGAACACCATAACAAGTTGCTATAAAACGTTTTGTGTCATCTGTTGCTTTTTTGTTGATCATTATACCTATATTTTAATAAGGTTTGATGAATCTATGTTTTTCATATCTCACTAACCACAAAAACTGTAAATAAAACAATGCAATGGTTAATTTAATATAAAGACTAAAAGCCTATCCTTAGTAAATATTCTCATATCTTTTAAAAATCATTTCATGTATCATGTCTAAGCTATTTTTTGTTTATGACTTGTTTTTTAATTGCGTCATCTTTGGTCTATCATGATGAATAAAGTGAAATTTCATACCTGTGCCTAAGTAACTCAATTATTACGAATAATTATTTGCTGTAAAGGTTTTATTTGATGCTACATTCAATAATACATGCAAAAAGTCTAATATTATAATGTATTTTATGAAGATTTTGCTTGTCAAGCAAGCAAGATCGTTCTCCCACACTTTATTTGACACTCATCTCATCACAGTACCTGATGAAGAACAGAAAGTTAATTAATGGTGGTATCCAACTGTAAAAGAAGATAAACATATAAAATAAATGGCAAAATACATTTTTTTTTTATTGATATCAGAAAACACCAACTTCTCATAGTTCTCATTCACACATCTGCATAAAATAAACACAACTTAAATATTAACTTTATTTTAGTCATTTGGCACTATTGCCATCTTATCTAAGAGTAACACAATATGAGAGGTCAATGACCATTCTAATAGTTGTTGGCAATACAACCATTTGATATTACACCTTTATTTCTTGCAGGCGAAACTGTAAATAAACTCAAAAGTTTCCTCAATAAAAAGAAACGAGAACAAGACTAGCCAAGATTTCTCAGTAATAAATTAATTGCCTTTGTTTATTCAATATGCAGATAGATACGGACTTTGATTTCTTGGATTTTTTTCTTCTCAATCACATATTTATGTTTGATAAGTTTATCATATTAAACTTAACTGAGGTTCCTTAAAAAATAAAGCTTTTGTTTCGGAACTTGATTATCACATTAACAAAACATTTGAGAATAAATGATGAATGGTTTTCAATTTAACTGTTAGCCATAAAAGGTCTTTCTGATTTTATTTAACACCTTAAAGGGGATAACTTGCGATTTAATGTTTAGGTAAGTTTAAACTATAAATCTCATATTAAGATTCCTTTTTTATACTCAATTTCGTGATTGATTTCTTTGTAATTATTCGGAGTACAAAATACTTGAATATAAAAAAAAAATAAGAAGGAATGATAGCATACTTATTTGTGTCTGTTTTAATAAAATAAATAAATGGCCCATTTAACGGCGTTACTAGCTGCCTATGTACCCTTTCAAAACAGTTGACTTGCTTGTACAGATACTCGAAAACCGGTTATAAGAATGATTACATTCATATTCAGCTGGGAGAGATGCAAATAATCGACCCTTACCTTACCTACTTAACAATGAAAAAAAGCAAAATAATGACCTTTGTAGGTATTATTCTCTTTATATTTATATTTTGTAGTTTTAACTTGGTATTTGATTTAATGGTCACTCACTTTTTTTTTCTTTATGTTTGTTCTTTGTGTTCTTTATAAAGTATTTAATTAATATCGAAATCAAGGAACAAAATATTTAAATTAATATACTTAATCTTTGTACACATTGAAATGCACTAAAATAAATAATAGCCTACAAAAATCTCGTTTTTATTTGGATCAAATAATAACGATTTTTCAGGATATTAGTTTCCAAGGCCATTTGACGTAGAGTAAATAACGTCTTAATTGAGTATGCAGTAGGCACCTGAGGCAGATTTGTATCTATTGTAACTGCGTAGTTTTAATCTCGTAAATAACTATGTATATTAGTTATGCTTTTATAAGCTGGAATTATATATCGCGATCATATATATCTTTAATAAATTAATTATTATGCGCCTGCTACAAATCGAATTTCGACTTGTGTATATGCGTGTGTTGTGCGTCAACTTCCACATTGGCCATATTATGTTTGCTATCATTTTTGTCCGATGTTAGGACTTCATCTTTTCATTACAATCCTTGGACGTTACCCGTACTATTGCAGTTGTGAGAGCGGGATTGTGCGCTTCACAGCTTTGAGCGGGGGCTTACTTCCAATTCCTTATTATTTACCGGCCTGGAATGTACCACTGCTGAGAAAACGCCTTCCCACTCTTCTTCCACTTCTTTCTCTCATGACATTACTTCCAGAAATGAAATTAAGGCTTTCGGTATTATTCCTCGGATTCAGTCCAAAAAACTTTAACATTTGCATGTTATTTTGCCTATTTTAATTTTAAAGAATGGCGTGATTAGGTGTCCTATTAGAAGCTGATTACGCTAAAATACTGCATATAATATATTATATTGACGTATTTTGCTGCATTCATCATATGACAATTCATAATATCACGTTATATATGCGTCATATGACATGACACAAGCTATCCAATGAGAGACTTAGTTCCCATATGACCCCTTAATACAAGTCTAAAGTGATAAATTGGCATTTTAGCACACCAAATCTTTTAATATTGTTAGTTTAAGGCGACCAGGGACCGCATGTTCAACCGCCAAGGGTCATTACAAAGAGGTAAAATGTGGCCTCCAATGGCTTGGACCCACTAAGACCCTTGATGCAATCCTCCATCAATCAGAATGGCGCTGGTCTCTATCTCGTAGACTGAAAATGCCACGACTCGAATTACTGCGGGATTATGCAAGATCTGAATTCATTTCTTGTAAAGTTATTTAAAACAAAAAGCCTTTGTTGGTTCCTGAAAGCTTTCAATGTAGGAACTACTTAATTACAAATTTCCGCTTCCGACATTGGTATGATAAGTAAACATTTGCATAACAAAGCTTTTGCTAATAGCACCGAGATAGTAAGTGCTCAGAATCGATGACGTAATCAAACAAAAGAAAGACTTTCTATAGGAAAAATGCCGTTAAAGCATAAAAATTAAAAACTTACTTTATAACACAGTACCTATATAGTATATATATTATTATGTAGATACATATATTTACTACAGGATATCATTAAACTCGGCTAAATCTGCAATAACACACGTTTAGTTATTATAATTGCATATTGTTATTGAATAATTCAAATTATCTCGTAACTTGAGGCTGAAGCGGCAAGGCTATTCTAAATTTAGTAATTTAGTTTAATTGTAAATGCAAAACGCGATTCGATTTTCCGTCCTTTGTATTCTGAGTATTGGAACGAATTGCTTTATTTTCAGTAAAAGATATTGAGAGGTTTGTCATGTGACTGGTGCTTATCTCTGAGAAATGAGAAATTTGAATGCAATGGAATCTTTGTGCTGACCAAATCAAACGTCACTTTTTTGAGCAGGTTACACAATAACGACAGATAAGATTTATAGGATGAGATAGATGATTTTATATTTTTTGATATTTTTAAAAACGTTAGGCTGACCAAATGGCACGAGGTATACCTAGTTGCCTTAGACAAGTTAAAGCTAGAGATTTTCCCAACTGGACACGTATTTCAATGAATTTTATTAATCGGTTGATACCCTCTTCCCAAGCAATCGATAAATTATAATAACTTAAGCATTCCTTTGTCATATCACAGGCCTCTTTAAATTTCCCCAATGCAGCTTACAAATCTTCTTAAAACTTATTGTAATAATTTCAAAGACATTTATTTTACTAAGTATATTACGTATAATAGGCCATATATAAACATAAGGTAAAAAACATGATCATCTAATGTTCCCTGCAAACTGTAAGTCACAAAACGACTCATCCTTGCTACGAGAACACCAACTTTTTTAAAAATGTTATCAGACATATAGGTAAATTGACCATTACTGCAGTTTTTATCCACTATTATTAAGTAAATATTATAACTGTAGTAGTTTATTCTAATTAATTCTCAGTAACACAGTTCCTTGGAAGTTCGAAACGTCATTACGTTTTGGAAGAGGTAAATCCCGGGCCTGAGGCAATTCCATTTTGTTAATTTTTGATGCTTTTACGCAATACACGGATGCAGCAATAGATCAGATAATCTCGTTTTATTTAGAGAGCATGACGTATGTTATGTTGAGATATGATTTTTTTCTTTCTCTGTCTTCTGATGTAAGATTAAAAGATTTGTACAAATCAATTTAAGTTTCTGCGTGGCTTCTAGTGTCACTAAAGTTAAGTGAAGCAGTCCAAGGCTTACCGCATAGGTCGGTTAAAAAAAACTTTTTTGTTCTAATATATTTTTGTCACCCGTTTTCTCGATCTCGGATTCCCCTAATTGCTTATTAAGCTTGACTAACTTACTCATCATAACAGAATCAATCAATTCAATCTCAGTTACATATTCGATTTCAAGCCTTTGTTACGAAAGAGGCCATTATTCATTGGTTATCTCTGTCAGTCATCTTCACATTCGTACTCTTTATCTGTAGTTGGATTTTAAATCAGAATACCGTTTGAATTTCTATTTTTACTTTTTCAATCTGTATGGGTCTTTCTTTTGTTTTTATTCATTGAAACGGATGGTAAACCACTTTATGAGACTTCAAATTAATTTTGTCTATAATTAACTCGTTGTAAATGGGTCGCTCAAGCAGTAAACAAATAATTTTACGACCTATCGCTTGCATAACTGTCCAGCCAACTGAATAGTGGAATAGGTCAATGCAGAAATAGTTTTTCTGACATTTTCCTGCTTGTATTGCCGATAGCATTCCTTGGGATATGAACTGTTTTATTAAATACGGAAACACGTGTATAAACACTTGTTTTTTTTTATTACAATAATATTATTTTGAGATGATATTTTAAATATTAATTTAAACTTTATTTTCTATTCAGTTGCTTTCCTGTGAATGTCAGGCTTTACATTTTGCCAAAATTACACTTTAGCACCTGGAGGCAATTTTTTGGTTTTTCTGTTTTACTCCTGCAGAATACGACTAATAAAATCACACGGATTATCTCATAATAATCCCGTTACGCATTATAATATACCTACTTAGATTATTATCACCTCTTTATCAAGAATATCTAATTGTTTACATCTAGTTTTTATTATATTCACACTCGGGATCAACTAACTAGCCTTGAACTCATGACAATACATGTTTATTTTTACAGCTACTGTTGAGATATTATTCTTCAAATTTCCGTTTCGGCATTGGCCATTGTTGTTATATTAGTCTGATTAAGATGTCTATCCATGTAGATCTTTATAAACATAGAGAGCCATCGTCTCTTTATTTTTATACCCATTTAGGACGACTTATGACTCTACAAGCTGTACATTTGTAAGTCACTGAACTCCTAAACGGCTGCAGCTATTTGAATGAATGTATGCGCTAGGTTTTACGCGTATAGACTCACAAATCAAATCAAATTTAAACGCAAATGAATTTCAGGAGCTAGTAGGAATATACATATGAATTGTTCAAAATGTATTCGATACAAAATTTGAGGGAGGATGATTCTTTGAATTGATACTTACCTGTGTACTTATCTGTGTATTTTTAAAAATTGAATACCTATTTAATATTTCTGCTCGATCTTTTTAAGTTCTTTCTACATTATCTTCAAAAATTAAAACATTGTCATCAATAATTTAAACTTTACTAAATAAAACTATAGCAGCAGAGCTGAGCCGGCTTACACATTTTAGATCCATCAATATCCAATGATATTTATTTAAGTGCACACACTTATGCATCGAAAATAGTATTCGTTAACTCAAACTGCAATTGAGTAATCAAATACAATATTTCCGTAATTTGCAAACCAATTATAATTGAATGTCTATCAAATGATACACAGAATACACTACGTAACTACTTATTCAAAGTACCGTATGTTATTATATTCTAAAGCAAATTGCTCTAATTATGTGTTGCCGCACGCAAATGCAATAAGTTAAATTTTTACGCCATATCATATCTTCTGGTTCATACTGAGATAAAAGTTTACACTTTTTTACTCGGGGAAATCCTCATGGACTTTCTTCGCCCTAGCGAAAAGCACCACCGAAGTGCCTTTACCCTTTTCTTGTAAATTAGACCATGGGAAAGCGGTGCAAACTGCCGCGATCCCAACTGAACAATTTACCCTCCTAAACCAATCGCCAATCGGGAGGAAAAAAACCTGACGATGCCTTCTATTCTGAGACACTAATATTAGTTAAGAAGCCTGGGTTTCTGAATAAAAAGCCTATTTCATTATCTAACAAAAAATGTAATTCCGACTGTGATTGATTTAACAAAAGACTCAAAACCAATCACAGCCCTTGACATGAAGATTGACGGTGGATTGACTTTCATCGAAGGAATCTAGCCAACACTGAAACGACATCATTTTTCGGATCATTCGTATCATTTTGTGCTATACATTTTTGATAAAAATTACTTCAATTTTACATTTAACGAATTCAAGTGTACAATTGCCGTTTTCGTAAAACCTTTTTTTACCTACCAAAACTTTAGTTCCATATATTTTTTCCCCAAACATTTTAAGCTATTCAACCATAAAATAAATTACCGAGCACATTAAAATGAAGCCACAGACTAAACAAACCATTTTTGATCTTCTCACAACTGTTTAACACATATACAATATGTTAAAACTCAACTCGACTACTCATCTCACTTTATCAGAAGCTCCTAACGTTATAATATTTATTTCTTAAATATCGCAAGTAGAAATGTGTAGTTTCGCGAATCTAAATACCACGCCTAGTGTTCCGTATCTTTGTATTTATCTGTGACTTGACGAAATTTCGTTCAACGGATACGATAAGAGCTGGAACTGGCAGTTGTGTGTTTACAGAACTGAATATCGGACGCACACAACTTAATTTTATGTATTTAGAGTAAGATGTAAATAAAAAAATCCCCCACAACTCCCATTGATAGGCAAAGGTCTCTTTCTCAAGGCAATCCAAAATTTTCAGTCTCTTCGATATCGCGGAAGGTCTCGCTCAATGTTTTAATTGAATTTCTTATGACATTTTAATTTAAAGACTGCTAGAAACTGTTTATCTTGTTTATGATATAAATACACGTAATTTCCCGGCGTCATCTTATCTTTATAATAAGCCCCAAACTTACGCACTTATTTGAAGCCGGTTCCTAAACTTATACATTAGAAGGCATATCCCTTCAAAACTGTTGACAGATATCGATAAAAATAGTAAGAAGGTTCAAAGTATGGCAAAGGAATCCTAAAATGAAGGTTCCATTATCCATCCTAGCTTAGTTAAAAACTCATTTGTTTTTTATCACGCTTTTGACGTCAATGATACGGACAGATAAAAAAGAAACTACATACTTATTGTTTAGTATGATGTCACTGTCTCTCGTGTAATGTTGTATGTTATTAATAATTGAAATAATAAATACAAAAAATACGCGGTTTATTCACTTCATTTTTTATCTGTAGGTTGGTAGTGTTGGTACTGAGTTTCAAAATTTGTTTTGCGAATCACATACCTAAAATGGATTGTTGCTAATTGACGTAAAATATCTTGATTTATCGATAAATTGACGTGTTTTATTATTTATATCGGATATCGAGTTATAATTTTGATTAATGAAGATAATTTGTTTTGAAAAAGCCGTGTAATTACACCAAAGAACATGATGCGTCAACTGATTGAGTTTTCAAATTTATATGATTACTTAATTTAATATCCCACAGTGCGCATAATATACCTCAATCAATATGTAGATGAAAATCAAAAAACATTTATATTGTGTGAAACATAATATGAGATCTTTACATAAATTGGAGGTTTAGTGGCGAAGGGAAGCAGAATACGCATAGCGTTAACCCTGAAATATGAATCGAGAAAAATACAGACAAACACATCATTCTTGACTTGCCTACTGAGCGTATTTATTTTATTTTTCTACAAGATCTCCTCTGTATCTTTAGAACTCTACTGTTTTTACTGATTTTCTTAGCCCGAATATGTAATTGCCCAATACTAATATTGACTTCTGCTTCGGTTAGTGCAGTCACCCAATATCTATATACATGTTAATTAATGATAGGAAATAGGAACCAAAAAAAAACAAAGCTTATTATATTAATACTTGTTCGATAAATTAAGTCATAAACACCTACTGAGCCTTGTAAAAATGTGTTTTATACACTTCAATTACATCCACATTTAGTTAAAACTCGAGAATATGAAAATATAATGTCGTCACTTAAAATCCTCGTGAATAGTTATAAGCCTGCCTACCCAAGGATACAAGACAACCGTGATATGCTAAATACCATGTTTGTAAATTATTATAAAATGTAAATAACTTAAGACTCAAAGTAATCGTTTTCAGTAAACATTAATTAGTTACCATGATGTTAAATACGCTACCAGCTATTTAAACAACATTAGCTTGTATTAAACAATAGACACTACAGTTAACAGTTAATTTTGTTAACTTAATTGCGACCGCTATCAAAATATACATATTATAAAAATAATATAAAGCTGTACAGTTGAGCTCATACCATTTATTCCAATTTAATGTAAAGAAATTCATTATATTCAAGCATTAAAGTTGCTTCTCGTATAATATTGTTAACATTGGAGTGGACTTGACAGTACGTACTGATAAACATGTTTAAATTAAACCTTTGTTCCAAATGGGCGCCTGGTGCGTCCCACAAATGCGTTGCGTTGAATATCTATAAGTTGTTACGGCTGACACGATAAGCCACGCAATGTTATTTATTTATGTATGCGGCCCTTTTGGAAGCATCGAGAAAGTCAAACGAAATTTTAATTGGAAATTGTGGGCATGAGCCACAATAGAAACTGGAAAACTTTCATCGGTTTCGAGTGTTCTGGAATCAAAGTCGATAGTTTCTTCATCACCGACATCATCATCACGGAACCATATTACTGAGATCCGCTGTCTGCCCGTCCGTCTGTAACAGCCATAGTGCATAATAGCTAGACAGTTAACATATTCGTAGATGATGTGTTTATGTTGCTACTATAACTACAAATACTAAAAATGAAGATCGAGGTTAAGAAACCATTGTTACGGTCACAAATTTGACGGTGGGTGATAAATGCATGTGTTTAATTTTTTGTCAACCTATTCATTCATGACCTCTTTTGCAATCTGTATTTACATAAATTAAATTAGATACCATTCCCATATGAAATGGTGTTTTAACTTTTTTCAAGAATTAATTTAATTCTTGTATTCCTGTCTTATTTGTAATCTTTCATAGTCCTAGGAGTTACATAACATAGTTGACCGTGTTCAACAATTACGCTCAACGATATGCACATTTAGGTCAGTTTCTAAGTACGAGTACGACATGTGATTGCATACAGCTTCTGCATGACCGGTGCCCTCCGAATTGAGAGTAAACGGGAGCGTTGGAGCACTGACTTCCTGCAATATAAATAACTAAAGTGGATTTCTTCTTGTTAGTGCCTTCGTAATGTTGTAAACTTTTTTATTTAACCTTCACAGGCTAAAAGTGGATTTTATAGACTTTTTGGGGGATTCAACTGCACGAATAGCTGAGTGGTTGAGGTCACCAAGCCAAACTAACTGGGTTCGATCCCCGCTTAGGACTAGCGTTTGTGTGATCCACGAATGCTTGTCCTGATTCTGGGTGTCTTTTTTTATGTGGCTTGAATGTTTGTGAAACCCCCCGCGATACAGGGATTCAATGCGGTAGTAGTTTTTTTATGTTATCCATTGATCAAATCGAGAACTCCGAATTTGTTCGTGTATTACGGCATCCAACTCATTTACAAACAAAACACAATTGCCTTATCAAATGGCATGCACAATCTTAATAGATTTGAGCTATAAATATCTGCCATTTAGAGTCCAAGCATCCACACAATTCTAATAAAATGAGCAGCAAACTGATACGAATGCAATACATTGGTATTTGAAGGGAATCCAGTGTCTTAGCTCATTATACGAAAGGGCGTCCGCATCCTGTCGGCGTTGACTAAACCGGCTTATTTTAATACCTTTACAGATGTCAGCGAAGAAATATACCAAACAAAGTCATTTGCAAGTTGATCCTTCGCTTATAATGATGACCTGATACCTTGTCCCGTCATGTTAAGCAACTGCGTTTTTTATTATTTTAATTTATGATCTATTCGTTTTAACGTGTTGATTTCAGGAACTGCTGGTCAAATTTGAACAAAATCTCTCAGTGTTAGATAGTTAATTTATTACGTTCATTTAAGAAGTTAAATTGTAAATGATATTTTGATACATAATTAAACAATATGAACAATTCTTTAATTGTCTTAAGTCTGGTTGTCGTTTTGCATGTGACTTGAATGTTTGTGAAGCCCAACTAAATTCCTTAGCGCGGGACTCGTTTTTTTTAGGGTGAATGAGTTTTTGTATAAATTTGTTTTTTTTTTCTTAAATGTAAGTATGAGTATCAAATTGGATAGTATTGTTTTTATATAACAGTTTCGTTATAAAGATTAAGTTCAGTAAATATTTGTAACTTTGTAAACATGCTTCCAGACTGATAGCAAATAACTTAATTAGTGGACGGAATCATCCAAGACCTTTGGACAACTAATTATAAATAAAGTCAAGTTAAAGCAAAATCAATATATGACGCACTACCAGTGTTTGATTAGAAACTATATGACCTCAAAATTCGGTTGCATAGGCCTTCCCAGCCAGCGAAATTAACGAGAAATCGTTGTTGAAATACAAACATGCATTAACTCGGTGAAATCTGAAAACTAAGAGCTCGTAAATTCGACTACCTTATGCATAAGATCACTTTAAAAAACATAGCCATGGTATATTATTGATTCTGAAGCGTTGAAACTTATTAATGAGCCTATAGTTAGTGTATCTGTTATTTTTAGCTAGTATCAATATTAGAAGCGCACAAATTTCAGTTTATAGCAGTTGATAAATAAACAATTTACCTATAAAATATGAATTTCTACAATCCACAAAAATACTCGATAAGAAATTTGATATCAACCATATGCTACACTTGACAGGGTCGAATTATTCAATGTTATCTAATAATTTTATTATTATCAAGTTTTTGCTACTATGGCTTTTATCCACAGTATAGATAAGAACATCTTTGCTGCTATCAGTTGCTCGCTGTTTTTGTACCTCGATGGACTGTTTTGTTGTTCCCTGTAAATCGAATGCGAGGTTTCGGATTCCAAAATGCTCGTGAACGGTTTCGAGCAGATTCCGCAGGTGTGCCCTGTCAGGGGTTATGAAGACGCGGGATGGAATTCACAGTGCCCCATGGCTGGTCAGTGGTCAAGACAAATAGACACGAGTCAGTGCGGTTATGGAAATTACAATCCGAACTTTAAAAGTCCATCTGTGCAGTGTTATAGGAATGCTCCCTACGTTCCTTACGGTCATGACAATGTGTTTCCGTATTACCCGCCTCAGGAAGTGTACCAACAACCAGTGCCTTATGTTCCGCCGTTGCCTGTTCCGAATTTGCCTTGCCATGGACAGCAGCCATGGGACTATAATAACATGTGCTTCGATGTGGATGGCCAACCTTGCCAATATACCACTGTTGTCGATTTGGAAGATTTTATGTAAGTTTTCTATTTAATTGTGTGAAAGAGAAAAAAGATATTTGATTGCATCTATTTTCTTAGTTTCATAAAGATTATCTTCTAAAGGAATATTTTATTTCTTATTAAATGTTCTTTTTTCTACTTTACGCTCAACTTTTCAAAAGCTGACATTTTTAAGAAAATTTTCCTGTTGCGTTTCAAACAAGCCCAATTAGTGGCGAAAACGAGCTAACACGCTTTAATTTCTACGTGACTATCTTGAGGTTCGCCGCAGCGTTCATTCAACTTTTTTTAAGCGAAACATGTTCTTGATGTTTTGACTTCTTAAAATTTCCTTCGATTGGACGCCGTGGCAATAAACAACGTATCAACCCACTTGATTTTTATGGCTCTTAGAAGTGCTAACCGGTAACGACTTGCCTAGTTACCAGCTAAGCGGCAATTCTGCTTTTTCTTTGCACAACGTGTCATTCTTAATTTATAACCTAAACCTCGAATCTTCTATGGCCTACTTATATTGTTTTTAGTCTTATCTTAACATCAACACTGAATATTTGACTTATAATGTTTGGAATAAGGTTTAAAATGTATTGAGAAAATTAATGGGCTATTGGTTGACGATCTTCGACCCGACACGTGTTGTACACAGTACAACGAGGATAAAAGTTAATTGTCGAAGAAATTCGTGGATGTTAGCCAGAGATGAAAATCAGCTGATTAAACCTCGTGATATGTTTCCACACAAATTTCCTGTAACACGCCTTTCTCATATACTAAAACCTCGTGATTCGCGAACTAAAAATAATGTTCTAAACATTCGAAGTCACATGGAGATGTTATACGATATGTCAAGGTACTCCACACCATATTTGTGCGTTTAAGAAATGTATTTGGCATGTAAAACTAATAATTTATGATTAATTACAAAATAAAAAAAATAGTTAGTTTTCCTTTAAAATTTCACGAAGTCATTTAGATTTCTGTATGTTCTGGTATTTTATTTAATGAATTAACCACACAACCAGTATTTAACCACACAAGTATTTATGGATCACACAAACGCTTGTTCTACGCGGGGATCTAAACCGCGACACGTCTCGCATAGTGGATTTGCGTGGTAACCTCAACCACTTGGCTGGTGTTGATTTCATCTACAACTAACTTTTATAGTGTCCGTATACTGAAAATATTGCTCAGAACATCCGAATAATTTCCCGACTAATAAAGATGGAAACCTAATAAACCGCTATTATCGGATGCTACCAAGTAGCATGCAAATCCATCCAAATTTGCCGTAGTACCGGAAACTGTTAACGGCCTCCACATAAGCTTTTACTTTATTAGCGGATTATCAGTATAATGCTTTCCATTTGGAACACAAACATCTGAACGTGGTATGTAGACTGTGTAGCCACGAGCCTGTGCCCCGATAATACTGATAACGGTAACCTTTACCCGAATGACCCCTGCATTAAGGTATAAACAGTCTGCTTGATAACCATGATAAATATTATCACGTACTTCACCGTCTGTAGGTGATGATACTTTCATGATGGCTTTCTTTAGAATAAAAGCGGTTAAGTGCCTGTGGAAACTGATGGTTCCGTACAAACAAGATAAAGAAAAACTGATTTGCCAAATTTGGTTTTCACATCAAATGTATGAAACCCAGACCAAACATTGCATAACCAGAATTTCACTAAATTTTGTTAAAGCAGCAACAGATATATGTACATCATCTTTGAAATTTTCAACTGTCTAGAAGTCACCGTTCATGAGATATGCTTCTGAAGGCCGGACAGAGAGAAAGACAGAAGAGATTAGTAACAGGGTAAAGTTTTTCTGTTTTGGTTTCTGTCACGGACCCCTGAAGGTTATCATCGGTGAATCGATGCACTTGATAAAATTTGATGTATCTTTAATCAGATGACACGTGAATGTACATCGGTTTCATCTGATAGTGTTGATGCATTCTATAAAAAAACCCTAATGATGCACCTAATAATGAAAAATGTTATCTTTTAAATATTGGGTAAAGGAATTTAAGTTGCCCAACATTATTGATATGGGTTCACCTCTGCTGTCTTTCCACGTAAATGAAGCTACGATAAACAATTTAATTTTAATAATAAAGATGACCTATAATCTAACTATAAATGCATTATCGCGACTGTTAATGTCACGTCACAATTTAAAATGGCGCCCAACATGTTGCACACACACTTCACGTTTCCAATGAGATTAATTACTTTTTAATCACATTATAATTGTTTTCGAGACACCGTCTACCTACCTGATTGAGGAAAATACTGATAATATTATTTTTTGTTTATAGATATAAGATGTTATTGTTGCGTCAAGTTTCGTTCTTGATTTATAGCGGAGTTGTTTTATTGGTGTTTGTTTATTAAAGAATCAAGGTTGGGTTTGACACTGACATCAATTCTATTCGCGTTATGTACCTAACGTATTAAAAATTTTCACGTGTGTCAAGATAAAAGTACTGATTTGCGGTCTGAAAAAAACTTTCAAATCACTGTATTTGTAAAACTGAGCATAATTCAAGGATCCACCTTTCTCATGGCAACTGGAAAGATAAACATTACTAAGAATATGATTCTTATTCCTTTATTTAAATTAAAACTTCACCCGATTAGTACTTGTAAACATCAGTGTCGAGTTATAGACAGACAACCTCTTGTTTGTTATTTGTCAATAAATTGGGTCGAAAACCGTCAGAATTTATTTACATTAACTTCCTTTATCACCGGACTTATTTTAATACTTATTATAATAACCTGTTTATTTATTACGGAAATGTAAGACTTGTAAACTTATTGTCAAGTATTTTGTTAAAAACTATAAGCAGCTTTATTGAGACTTTAAGAAACAGTGTACTTACTGAGATCATATAAACAAAACTGTTAGGTTCTATTAGGCGAGATGCCACTATCGCAGTGTATTATGCCATTCTGCTTCCACATTGGCAACAATTTGCTTAATACGTTCATAGTAGCAGGTTCTAGCGGAGGAGCTCGTGGCTAACCTATAACCGCATAAGTGATACGATCACAGGTTAAGCTATGCTTGACGCGGTTGGTCTGTAGATGGGTGACCATCTTTGTCATAGCGAATTCCTCCGAGTTTCGGAAGGCACGTTAAATTGTGGGTCCCGGCTGTTATTCCTACATCTTTGACAGTCGTTACAGGTAGTCAGAAGCTTGAAAAAGTCTGACAGCCAGTCTAACCAAGGAGTATCGTGTTGCCCAGGTAACTGGGTTAAGGAGGTCAGATAGGCAGTCGCTCCTTGTAAAACACTGGTACTTAGCTGAAACCGGTTGGACTGGTAGCCGACCCCAACATAGTTGGGAAAAGGCTAGGCCAATGATAAAAAATGAGTAGCAGGTTCTAATAAAATTTCTAAGAAGGTTCCTTATCACTAAGAACCTAGTTTAACTTTCAATAAAAAGTATAATTGAGTGGGTCAGTCATTTTATCATTCTTTCGTTTATCGAGATAAATGTCGGTAGATTGCATTTAGTTCAAGATAAAGCGCGTTATTGCGAATATTCAATCGTCTTCAGTTTTTTTATCCATTCATTTATTTATCTTTAGATCATTTTTGTATCAGATAAAGTGCATTATTATGATCTTGCAATGATTTTTAGTAAGAAAATATTTGGTTTAAATGCTTTGGCTAGCATTCATACACTACTGAATAAGAAATTGTATTCACACCATTTTAACCGTACCATTATACCGCTCATAAAGCCTCTAATTTCAAGCGTCTTTTAGATATATACGTATAAACAATAACAACCATACCAGGTATAAGTAATGGAACGTCGTTAACGGTACAGCAATATACAATTAAGGATAAAAATCGACTTCCGAGGCGGTTTTCTATACCATTACGTTACGAAAACAATGCTTCTGGATCCATCAACCTTTTACACTGGTGTTAAGTTTCGAAATATAATGGAGTTAAAATACATCTGCTATCTTATTAAGTATTGCCTGTACATCCTAATTCTAACAAGTTATTCTATCCTCCTTTATAGCATACATAATACATGAAAGCGTGCGTGACTATAGACGAATCGTTCCTGGCGTCTGTCAGTCCGTTGATTGCAGGACCCACGTCACAGACCCTCAATTGGCAGTCGGACACGCTATTATTTTTGCAATCAGCGTTGATTGTCTGCCGCTTACGTAGTTGCACCTCCATTACATGGTAAAGCGGACGAAGCTTTGTAATAGTCACGTGAACTTTTCGAGTTAGCACGTGTAGAATTTAATACTCAGTACTTTTATTGCGCTATTCTTAGGTGGTAATATTTATAAATATAAAACAGATCATAATATGGACCCTGTCGATCACGGTAGTTTTAGCAGAGATTTTATCTTTATCATACAAAGTATTACTCTTAAAACTTGTATTTAGAATATAATACTTATGTCAGATATGTATTAAGCTGTGGTAATAATATTAGTTTTTGTTGCCTGAGTTATGGTAGCAAATAATAAAAAGTTGTGTGTAAGATAATCTGTACTAACATTAAAAGCTGGGATATCTTTATCTTGGTCTAGCTTCATCCAACTTAGAACAAGAATCGACACGTTTTCTGAGGCCGAAGCAATCTGTAATGTTTTTCTTATCCATATCATGATTATCTCTGTTTCCTCCCATCCCATTTTCCTTTACTATAATATTTTCTTTTCTCCAATTAGTGTCTTCACTGCTTCAAGTAAGTTACTTTTCTCCATTACGAAAGAAGTACAAAGATATCTAGTTCGGGAATTTCCATTGAACTTTTGTTCTATACAATATTTCGCTATTACTATCTTTGCTTAGCAACACTTTCAAAGATCACTCAATATTATCATATCTAGTGCCTATGTTGGCATTTTATATTTGAACGTTTTATTTCAACATTTTTAAAGAGAAAAGTCATCGCTCAATCATTTAGCACGGTTATAACAAACATGTTTTTTGCAAGTCTGAGAGGCTTAATTTATGCCTCGTTCGTGTTACTTAGAATTATGTTTATTAATAACTCCTTTGCAGTTGTTTATGGCTCGTTGCCTCTAAATTCCAGTGTATAGATATTTTTCCTCAATCCGTTGCACTCTAATGTTTGCCTCCGTTATCGTTCGACACCGAAAATGAGTTTATCGTCTATGTAAAGACAGGTAGGTACCTATAATATAATATCGATTTCTGTATCATTTTTTTCAACCTGTTCAACTGCAATAGATTCTCCTTATAAGTTTACTTGCTTTGACTAAAGTCTTGATTAATAATAATTGTAGTACCTACCTGATATGTTCATAGCAATTTACTCAAAATAGATTTGAATAATCTATTGACAGTTTTATAATCATCCTATAGTTATGATGACTTACGTGCCATAGTTATATGGCCATTAGTTTATTATAGGACCTAATCACCTTGTAATTCAGTAAACAGACTTGTGGCGTTTTGTTCCTCAATCTTATAGTCGTGAAGTTATCTTTACGGTTATAAGATTGAAGTTTTTGGGGGAAAGTCATTTTTCTATTAGGTAAAACTTAAAAAAATCAAGAATGAAATGTCTCATTTTTTTCCGCACATCTTTAGGTAACATTGTTGATACTTTTTACAGTTTTTACTACTTATTTGTCCGATGACGCCTTAAAGAAATGTAATCATAAAAAAGTAATGAAGTTTCATTCAAAGTGATTAGACAATAGCAATTCAATATTATGCTTTATACGTAGTAAATTGTTTGTGTATTATTATAATTTCATGTAAAATGTTGCCAAGACGAGCCCATATGACTCGCACTGTCAAAAAGTTATCAGATCGGTCGTCTTGGCGTGCCGTGCCCCCAGATCATGTATATTTTACATTATTTAAAGATATTGTATTTAGGCACGTTTTGTATACTCAAATGAACGTTTTGCTTGTAACTTTACCTTATTAAAAAATACAATAAAATATGTCAGTTATTTTAGTTTTCAATTAATAACAAACATTAATCCTAATTGCATGCCTACTGGCAAAATATGGCTGAACGAATGTTACTTTTATGTCACCACTAATGAAATACCCATATTTGCAAATAAATATCTTTTATCTTTTACTATTCAGCCGTAGATACGTTTAAGGAAAGAATTCTTAAACTCATTTTTATTCCACACAGATACAATCTCAGCGTGAATTTTGGATACTTAGAAGCACTTGCAGTTTCAATTTACGTCATCGGTATTTTAGTACGATCAAAGTCCTTGTATTTAACATATGACTTTTTTGACTTTGTGTGTTGCATCTGATATGTTTATAAATTATAATTTTCAAAGCGGTCCCATATGTTTGCCTACCAAGATATAAAAAACAATTACGTTATAGCACAATCATCGTGCCCCTCAAATGAATTTAATATTTTTGACATAGAATAATATCTTGTACTCAGAGCAAAGAGTAGATATTCTAAGTATGCAGTCTCAAAGAATTACAAACGCTTTCATTTAACAAATAAATTGTATGGTCTGTATTCGGTTCATCAATTCTGGGCACGTACTGAGACTTCACTCGCGTCACTAGTCGAGTCAATTCAATTTAATAGGCTAGGGTTGTCCCATTCGTTACAATGTGTAAGATAAATGGGACAAGAGAATGGAGGGCTTCGAATTTCGCGTCGTTTTCTTTATATTACAATAGAAGTCTTGCTTTTTTTGTTCGCTTGCTAGTTCTGTTTATACCCGACTGCGGTACAGCTCTTAATAAAAGTTGGCGTATTCGCGTCCATGCATATTTAACGATAATTACAGAAATTGTTTTTAACTTCAGAAGAAAGAAATAATGTATTGATAAAAAGGAATACTTATTACTATTTTGATTTGCGATAATTTACGTGTTGCATTCTTGAGTAAAGTGATGATATTTGATGATTATATACTTTGTAATGTAGAACATGAACGTATCGCGTGACAACCCTAATGTGGCGCGATGTAATTTTATAAGTAGTATGTAACTATGATTGCTGACTTAACGATAGTTACAAAGTGCATTCAAGTTTATTGTTCAAATTGCTTGGTTCGTTATTTTATCCTACAATTAGAATATTAAGGGTTTATAGTGTCTTAAAACACACTTTACGCCTGAATATTCAATATCTTTCTTACATATTTACTTCATAAAAAGAATGATATGATCATATTAATTAAAAAAAAATTGTTACCTTCACTTAAAAAAAAAAAAACAGAATTAAATGCAAAACTAAAACTTTCTGGCTGTTTACATAACATAAAGAAAAAAATAATCCCATTGTATTTTAATGTTACTTTTTTTAAGTTCTATATTTGAATTGGCATTCTGAATTGTATCTCGCGTAAATGGTGTGTAAATATTGGTGGAAATCGAAATGTTACATTCATGTTTTACAATAAAACGATAGTATTTAAGCATTCATTTACATTGTGTAACAATCTACAAAATATATCCATTATTATAAAATATCTTTAAAAAACATAGGCGGGGTAAAATTAAAAACGCGTTAAAGTGTAATCGCGCGGCCCTCATTAACTACCGCCTAAGCGAATGGTCAAAACAAGTTCTAAAATGCATTTGTGACGCATTTCTTAAATATGATTTATTTGGAACAAGCGATAAATATACGACTGTAGGCCCCTAATGACAAATTAATGGGATAAAGTTAAAATTATCGAACATACTAGTTAGTCGTCCGGTGCAGTATTGTCTTGTAACATTGTGTCATTTGTGTCAACTTTTCTTAAAATATTTTTTCTTATAATTGGTGAAATTGGTGGCTAGTGACATTTGGTACCAAAAATGTGTATACCAGGTGCTCCGGATATAGCTGACGATAGGGAAAAGCTTTGCTCTATAAAAAAGAGGTAATTAATTTCATTTTGTTTTCTAGAAAATTCGATAAGGCTGATTGCGGAGTTTATTTTTTATGCGGAATAGTATTTGCAATTTATTGGCGTGATTGTTAATTTATATGTGGTTTGCTCTCAATTATATGAAAAGCAAATCATACAATTGATTATTTAACTACATCTATCATAATTTTATCATGCATTTTTATTAGGTACTGTAGAATTATGCAACTTTATTATTATGGAATATTGGTTTTTGTTCCTACGAGGTACCTATAACATAATAATTTGTTTCTTATTTTTCCTTTATACAAGCTACGATTATACATGACTTAGGATTTCTTTTTCTTCAAGATTCCTAAGAACTAATTAAAAAAGAAATATCACTCCTTAAACAAAATTAGTTTATCTCTTTCCGGCCTAAACCTTACATAAACCAAATTAATATGAAATCATAATTATGAAATATGCAGAAATATAATTTCATTCATATTGTGTGATACGGCCATAATCTAAAAATAAATTTCATAATATTTAGCTATTGGAATAAGAAAAAAAAGCTGCATTACCTACATTAGTACATACTGTTGAGCCAAGACAACTCAGAAAAAACTAGAAGAAACCTATAGTCTTGACTTTCTAGATTATTTTTTTTTAATTAAAGTAAGCTTGTTGGTATGCCAATATTTGAAAAATAAAACGACCTAGATTGTAAAATTAGTAGTTTATAAACAGTCCTGGATTTCATACTAAAATATATGATAATCTTCACATAAACGTACTACTTACCTATAAAATAAAAATGTTTCTTTAATTATTACACACAAACCCTATAATTAAACCTGCATATTTTGTCACCAGGAACAATGAAAAACGTAAGGAGAAATCGCGCGTGGCTGCCCGATGTCGTCGGACGAAGGAGATGCAGATATTCGCCGAGTTAACAGCAGCGCTGCCCGCGAGGAAAGAGGATGTGGAGCAGCTCGACAAGGCCTCTGTCATGCGTCTCGCCATCTCATACCTGAAAGTGCGAGACGTTGTCACCTTGCGTGAGTATCTTGTTATAAGAGTCATTTCACCATTTCCCTGTACCGCTAGACATATGGGAACATTGGCTATTGGCGGGACAGCGAAATTATTAAGTCAAAAGATGTGCCTGAAATTTACCTTAGAATTAGAACTAGAATTAGAATATTCTTTATTGTACACGATGGAATTACAGCAGTGATTCTTAATACATACAATGTTAGGGTACAATGGCGGTCTTAGTTACTCAACTGCGCAATAAATCAGCCCTGGTTACCGGAAAGACGTCTCGGAGAAAAATAGATGTCATAGGAGTCTAAAACCAAGTCTTAAAGTAATATTGCTATTGTACAAAACAGATACAGCTCTACGCTGTGTAATATGCTATCTCGCTTTCTTAGCTGCGACAAACTCAAGTCTTACTTTAAAAATAACTAGTGGTTTGGTCCTTGGTTACATCATCATCATCGGCCTAGCCTTTTCCCAACTATGTTGGGGTCGGCTACCAGTCCAACCGGTTTCAGCTAAGTACCAGTGTTTTACAAGGAGCGACTGCCTATCTGACCTCCTCAACCCAGTTACCTGGGCAACACGATACCCCTTGGTTAGACTGACTGTCAGACTTTTTTCAGCTTCTGACTATCTGTAACGACTGGTCAAAACGACTGGTTCTGTGTCCTTGGTTACATAAATTGTGTAATTGCTAATCCCCGATCTAATATCATACCATAATTTATCTCCTCACAACCACTGGAAACGCTTAACTACCTATACTACCTATAGCTAAATCTTTCCGTCAAAGTTCACTTAGTTGTTATGAGCGTCACTAGACATAAAACCATTTGATGTCTTGTGATCAAAGGCTACGGGAAAAAATGTGTGCGAATGTAAAATTTTTAGGTAAATGTATTTTTATTATCTACAGCTTTCTCTTCAATTTTGTAATCCTTCAGACTTTGTGTAGGGAAATACAAGAATTAAATGAATCACAATCTTAATTCAGACGCTTATCTGTTATATCGAAATATGCCAATAATGATAAAAGGCTTTTATCTGGTGCACGACCTATGCAGTTGCTTACAATAAGTTAACCGAACTGATGAAAATGTTGCTATCAAGATGTTATCTAATTGCATTGATTCCGTATCTAAATCTTGTTTAATCTAAAAAAACTTTCCATTATTTTTATAACTAAATAATATATTTTGGGTAACAAATGCTCAATGTTGCCAACATGTTAAATACTTAAATCATTAACGTCAGGGTTGCCATAACTTAATAATTAATTACACTGTTAAATAACGAGTAGAATATTAATCATTTTTACAGTTCATTACAGTCAACATGTTTATTAACTTTGTTGACCATGTAAAATGTTTAAGAGCTGGTTACAGTGTCTAGTGTTCACCCGAGGTGTTGGTGAAAAGTGTTACTAAGCGTATGTGTAGTAATCATTGGGACTTTTTGCCCAAAAGAAGTTTGTTGCTTGCCTCAGCCAATACGATGTAAATAGAACTAAATAAACCATGAACAATAAAATACTTGGTCCTCCAATTCAAATTTAGAGCAACTAATGACTTCTTTGTTTTGTTTTTGTTCTACATATTTACTTTAAAATATATGCTAAATTAACGTAGGAATGATTTGGAGATTTTCTTAAAATAAAGTCCAAGATTTCTGTGGAAAACAATATAGTCAATATAATATTTTATAGCTACATGCTTAATACTTTTCCTGTTAGAGAAAAAACAGCAGCTTCTCAGCATGCACGGCCGCAAGTTTCCGATTTATTAGTAATTTTGACACGCGCGGGTTTAGTTTTATGCCACGCGTTGGAAACCGCAATGACATCACATCATACAGTGTACATTTTAATTCAATTAATGCCAACCGCATGCGTTTAACAACCGAATTAGCACGGAATGGTATTTTTCTTCTTCTACTTTCTCACATGGGGACAAATCTTAACATCACGACTTTTTAAATCAATTCTCATTTATGAGGATACTTCGTATAGTGCCGTCTCGTACCGAAGGTTGGCAAACATTTGACTATTTGTAATATATTCACCGCTGACGCACGCAAAAACAAGTCAGTACTTTTGAGGTACCAATCACGTGGATTATGAGGATTACCTAAAATAAGAAGAAAAATAAGGCATTATCAATATCTGACCCAAAAACGAAGAATCGACTCTACAGTTTTTGAGACCCGTTTGAAACTAACACCACACAAACGAATACAAGTCAGTTAGTGAAGTGTGGTTTAGTATACATGCAATTATGCCATTATACTAAGTAAATATATCTCACTGCATATTATTTGATACATTGGAAATGAGTTATATCGGCACGTAGCATACGTGACCGATTAGAGCAATAAACTTTCACCAAAATTATAGTTTATTTTATAATCCTAGCAAACATACCATTTAGCATAAAAGAAAAAGTGAATTAGAAACGACTAATAGAACCCATCAAGTGCAAGTCGTCTCGCGACGCTGAGGGTTAAGTAAAAATAACCTAAAGAAAAACAAATCGGTTTATTTATCACCCACCAGCAAATTTATGGCTGTAAATGCGTATCCTTAGCCTCAATCTATATTTTTAGTATTTGTTGTCAAAGTGGCGACAGAAATAGGAACACCATCTATGAAAATTAAAGCTCTCTAGCTATTACAGTTCATGAGATACAGCCTGGTGATGGACTAACGGACAGGAAACGGAACCTAATTAATATGTTTCTGTTTTTACTCTTTAGGTACAGATCCCTCAAAACAACAGTCTATATACTTGGGCATTCAGAAACTGTATTTGTTACTTAAGAAGAGACTTCTTATTATGAATTTAACAAAACCAATTTTCAGATTAAAACGAATGTGTATTTATTAATCACTCTTTAATCGGAACGAAAATAATCGTGTTCAGAAATATATCTCGCGTTAATTCAGTAGCTATTTTAGTTTAGAGAGAGCCGAGAAGGATTAACGTCTGCCACTCAAAATTAAAACAGTTTTATTTATTCATTTTAACACAAAAGCCGCTTCATCATCCGACATGTGGAAAATATGGCAGATTTAAGTTAATTGTAGTTCGGTCACACACACGTGATTTATTCGCATTGTAATTTTGTGCTGGCAATGTGGATAATTTGTCCCGTAAAATGATGCGGCTACAATTATACGTACAATTTTCTGTTAAACATCGTCATCAATATT
The DNA here is from genome assembly GCF_003590095.1 of Trichoplusia ni. NCBI lineage: Eukaryota > Metazoa > Arthropoda > Insecta > Lepidoptera > Noctuidae > Trichoplusia > Trichoplusia ni. The sequence continues at coordinate 1,117,142 of NC_039488.1, read as the reverse complement.
ATAAATCACTTTTATGTTTTAATTACTGAAATTCGTACACAATCATTGTGTACATTACTCTGCTAAGATAGAGGTTTAAATAAGGTATACATGTACTTAAAGACGTGGATAAAACCTCTAATAAGTAGAACGGACATTTTAACGACAACAGTAATATAAAAAATCAAAAATATCGGCTCGAGACGATATTTTCGATATTTCATTTTTTATCTATGTTCCATCAGAAAATTTTGGACAGAGTTAAAATAACGCTTTCTTTTTATGCAAATAATTGTGCCGTTTAACCTATTTTCCGACTAGGTTATAGGTGTATTTACATTTATACCAGACACAAGATCCCGCTGCTAGGGAGAGGCATCTCCATTCTTCTTTCACATATACATCGTTTTTTTTTAACAAATTGACAAAGAACACATCTCTATTTCAGTCCCAGAACCGGAGTCAGATCATCCGAAGATCCCCAACCCTAAGGACATGGATGAGCTGTCCACGGAGCTGTCGTACATGAAGGCTTTAGACGGCTTCGTGTTGGTGCTCTCCCAGCAAGGAGACATAGTGTACTGCAGCGAGAATATTGCTGATCACCTCGGAGTGTCTCAGGTAAGGTCCATTTATTAACACTCTGAAGACTGGTGACAAGTTACCAAAAGAGTGATATGAATAAATACGCGTGAGTTAGCCGAAAGCTAACTTGGCGAAAGCTTTATCTTTCAGTTTTCTATAGTTTTGGTTATGAATTTATATAACACGATACATCTAAGACAGGACTGAAACTAATAGCAAAAGTTACATACTAAAGTATAATTGGACATTAATTAGAATGCCATGTAGAAGTAGAATATCTCGCAATCACAAATGAGAAGTTTATTGAGAACGGTTGATGTTCTTCTGGATCAAGATTTACTTAATAAACTTTAACCCTAACACTTGATATAGACTATGGTCCTACGGTTAGGGTCTCAAGTGTAGCCCACAAAAAATCTCGTCAATGCTTAATAAAAAATCTAAGTAATAATATTACTTTTACGTCAAGCTGTTATTAGTTGCAGATATCAAGCCACAGACTTAAAAACAATTTACCATTAACGTAGCTTTATTAAGGCGTGTCACAAACAATATCATTACGCGTATAATATTATACGTTGTATTGTACCGGTAACAAATATATTACTCAATTTCAATTTATAGTCATCGTATCAGCTGTAAATGGAAATACTCAAGGAAATCAACACACATAATATACGATGCTAGTAAATAGACGCACAATGTGATTTTTGCAATAGGTTAATGCGTTGGGATGTGGCTATGACTAGGGTCTACTTACTGCGAATACTGAAGGTCATATGACGTATAGTGGTGACGTGACATTTATAAAAAACACACACTCAGAAAAAAAATTGTATTCAGTAATTATACATAAATGATTAAAACCAGCCTATACACATGTACCCACTGTTGGGTAAGGCCTGTTCCAATATAGGGAAAGTTTGAGCAGTGATCAACACCCCCACATTCGCTCAATGCAGGTCGTAATTAAAGATATTTGAGAACCTTGAATCCACACAATGTTTTCTACACCGATTGCCAGTGGAATAAAGAATAATTAAGAAAGCGCAGGGAGGCTTAATTTGGGATTATCTTGAACCTTCACTTAATACAATTCCAACAAAAAACCGCTAGGCTACTACGTACTCTGAAATTATGATTCAGTAAAGAAACATAGATGAACGTCAAAAACAATGCGCTCATTAAAAAAAAAAACAAATAATGAGAATTCTTTAAAAAAATGTGGTATGAAACTATAAATAACATTTAAATGTAGCTAATACTCAAATAGTTTATTGCATATAGTAAAGTGCAGTAAATAACAAAGAGACAATGACCGTTTATTATAGTTGCATGCTATTTAATTGTGTGTGGCAACAGGAAGAAATTATTCAACGATATAAATATTGTAATGATAATTGTGTCATGCCAAATGCGTATATAGCGAGAGCTATTGTTTTATAAATGTGTGTAGATATCGAAAGGCAAAATCAGGCGTCGCGTCGGTACAAAAAAACATAAGATATTAAAAAATACACATTACATCATTTCAGGAATTGGTTTACAAATGAAAACATGAGGCCATTTCTTATCTGAAGCTACAGCCAACCACAAATTTCAACTCGACCTATATCTTTTGATCAATACCTTTCAAAAACGCACTTCAAATAATTACTATTTGCTTGTAGGAGACCCCCTAGTAACCACTTCAAAGTTGTACAGACAGCGATAGAAGTTGGTTAACACAATTCAATTTTCAGAATACCAACATAATTGAAGACTTATTATGATAGGAAACTTAACACAGTTAAAAATACTGTGAAAATAACTTGAATTGTTGTGAAACTTCCCGCGACACAAGCCGTAAATTCCTTAGTGCAGATCGAATCGTTTATTTAAGAGAAATTAAAGATACTTAACACTAGCCACCAATTCCTACACTTTGTAAACCGTAGGTTGGCAAAACGACTTCTGTATCTAACTGTACGTGTAATCAAAATGTTTAGTACTGATTGGTATAGATGGACATTATGTCATCCGTATAAGGGCCATTCTTATCTTTGAATGGTAGACAATCAGTCTCAATAATGAGTTGATAAGTTAGCACTTATTAGGTGCAGGATTATTTAATAGTACGGCGATGCGAGCCGGTGATAGATCCGGTGATGGCGTGAAATCGGGGAGGCCTATGTCCAGCAGTGGACGAATATGGACTGATGATGATGACGGCGACTGTTTTGTTTTAGTGTTCGCACTTTTGTTGTGTACGAAAGAGTTTACCTTTGTTACTTACCTTTTTGGCGTTATGTAAAGCAAATAAAACATTTAAGGAGTCTTTTTATTAAGAAAGTGCGTTATTTCTTACGTGCGCCAACATCTATTTTTTTTAAATCGACTCAACATTAATATTTACAGTGTAATCAGTAGACAGTCGTAAACAAAAACCCACATAAATTCTAACAAAACCACATAAATATTTAAACATCACAAAAATTGGTTAAGAAACATGTCCGACAAGCTTTTGAGACAGTTTTTTTCGTTAAACAGGTTTCCTCAACTCATTAGCACGTATTTAGTAGGCAATTATGTGTAGAGTTGTTTTTAATAAAATAAATTTTGTTGAATAATTTTTTTTTTTTAGTTTTTCTAATAATGCGGTCGGTAAAATACTCTACTTATTATATTTCGTTTAATAGAGTATAGTTTTTTCATTGCGTTGTTTAACTATGGACTAGCCGTCATCATTTTGATTGAAGCTCTCAATCGATTGCCATTAGATCAAAAGCACTCGTTGATGATTAAAGCATGATACATTTTCACGTCATCTATATTCAAGGAAAGTTATAGGTTTTCGAAATGAAAAAATCGGTGATTGAGTATTTAATTTTACATTAAACAGTAACAGCTAAGTTACACAGATAGTTGTTATTTTGTTTACATAAAGCATAAAGTCACTAACTTCCTTAAAATGTTATTAGAACAGAACAAAATAACAACAGCCAATGTCATGGTAAGTGCTATACAAACTCGTATAACCCGTTTGGCGACAAAACCTTCATTATACGTGTCTGACAAGCATTTAATCCATGGACGTCTATTACTGTTACCGAATCAAGTGACGTTTTTGTAGAGCACAATAAGAACCAGTCCAACGGACTATTACTACGTCTTAAAGTATTATTATTGTAAAAGTGTGACAGCGCACTACATGTTGTAGAGCGGTGTCTTTCTCGCACAACTGTAATGAGATTACTGTCAGAGTTAGTAGTAGGCCCATAGTACAAGAAAAATTGTCTTGATTTATTTTGACTGCTCGGATAGCCGAGTGGTCAAAGTTAACACACCAAACATGAGCGCAGAGTGTTGCGGGATCGATCTTCGTGCAGGACACTCATTTTTGTGATTCACGAATGCTTGTCCAGACTATGGGTGACTTTGTGCACGTGACTCGAATGTTTTCATGAAACTCCTCGCGACACGCGGATTAAATTCCTAAATACGGTTTTTTTTTCAAGAGAAAGTCGAGATAAGTATTTAAGTTCGAATAATCCTGTCGAAAATTTACAATATTTCAGCAATAAATCATTAATGAGACGACAAATGTTGTTAAAGATTAAGAATACATGTTCATTTCAGTTATAATTCGGATAAGTTATCTATAAAGCAACTTACGCCATTCAGCGATTGGTGTATCAACGTTATCAGTTGTGATGCAATTGTAACCGTCTAGCTCCTATTATAGTCTTTAACTTTTAACTTCTAAGTAATAAGGGTTATTTTAGAAGAATTATATAGTTGATAAATCTAACACATGGTGGAACATGCGTGTTGTTAAAGCGCGGACGCATATAGGTCGTCGCCTCTATAAACGTCACACGAATGGAAACATTTTCAATACACACCTATCTACCAATAAACTCAAACGTTAGTTATACGTGCTACATGTTATACATAGATATCAATTGTTTTAGAAGTATCTATAGCCTACGTATAAACATGTATGTATGAGAATAGTATGTATGTATGTGTGTTGAGATTTTAGTACGTTTCACCTTGACCTGCATGATTTTATGTATGAAGCTAAATATACTGGCGTGTTGTTGTTTCAAACTAATAGCAATGTGTATTTTTATGTCTCGAATCAACGATCAGGCGAAACTGTTTTGTGTACACATTTACTCAGAGTTACGAACGTTAATCTAAAATCCAGGACTAGTTTAAAAAAAATCTAAAGTCAGAAAAAAAGTGTAATAAAAAAGTAGTGATTTTTTAGAATAACCGTCCTCAGAACATTCCTTAAATTGACATGAGAATTAACCCCCTAAAAACAAATCCGACAGTTATTATTCTGTATTTCTTTCATGTCACCAGTGATTCACTACCAACTATTAATATTTCAATTACATACTTATTCTGTGTACATACAATTAATGTTATAGCACATTTGCATACAATATAAAACGTTGACGCAGAGGCGCCTAGATTTGTACGCATGGTGACTACGTAGTGCATTCATTCTTAGAACCACTTTATAAAGAAGTCAGCATTTTTCTACTTTGGGCTAGAAAAACAAGCTATTTCGTGGTATTACTTATCAATTATCATCAATGATTGCATGTACGTTCTATTGCCTCTGAAAAAGGATGAGTTGCATAATCTAGGGTGTACCAGTAATTTTCTTAAGCTGTGGCTTTAGATAATTAACGGCAATTTACCAAATTTTTTATGATTCAAAATATAACGTAAGTTTTCTGTTGTGTCTGTGTGTGTATTGTAGACCTGGGACAGACCACCTCACAAGAATACAGTGCGGTTGATGCAGTACGTAACAAATAGATTCTTGTAAAGAACGAAACGTTGCATTAATAAGAAAAAACTTCCGCAATCGCCAATCTTTTTACGAATCTTTAAAATTCGTTTTAGGTCTGCAAGCGTTAACTTATGAGAGTTACTACAACTCAAAAGACATTACTTTTTTTTGCATGAAATAGAGGGAACGCTTACCCGAAGTTTACACTTCTTACGCACTTCTAACATGTCCGTTTTAAATATATCAAATTATCCTTAATTTCAGATGGAGATAATGGGCCAGAGTGTCTTCGAGTTCAGTCACCCGTGCGACCACGACGAGATACGCGAAGCTCTGCGGTCCAGCAGCACGGGCCGCCGCGATCTGTTGCTGAGGCTCAAGTGTACCCTCACCAGTAAGGGCAGGAACGTTCATCTCAAGTCTGCGTCTTATAAGGTGAGAACCACGGTATAATTGTTGAGGACTGCTTAGAGCAGGACGGATACATCTCCCTCCAACATAGGACAATTTGTGGAAGGGAGACGCCACTCTTAGCCCTGTAGAACAATGTCTGGCTTTTACCACAGTTGGAAACTCTGTAAGCCTTCAGAATATTTAGTTCCAAAAGTTATCGTGCATTAAATATTTAAAATTAAAGGAGCAATCCCGATCCCCACCCATATAAAAACACATTCTTCATGATTAACAATCAATACTTCAATAAATATAAATCAACCAATAGACTACGCGTCATCGAACTTTGGCCCATCGGTAGGCATGGAATCGATTTGCTAAATATCTCAAGTTAATCAAAGTCAATTATAGGTAAAAAAAAAAACAGACAAACAGTGTGGAAAGTCAAACTGATGCTTATCCATTATTCTGAGAGTATCACGCTGACTTTCGTATTTTATGTTATCTTATATGTATGTTTATGTATTAACAAAACCGAAATAGGTACTTGAAGGAACAAAGTCATAATGTATTATGTTACTTACGTACAGCGGCTTAGTGACACAGGAGTTAGAGCTGTCGTCAAAGAATCGGACTTCCGCACAAAGATTATATTGACGCATTATTGATAATACAACACCGTGACTAAACACTTAAGTAGCGCCGCCACACACATTGAAGAGTAGTCTTACACACACCATTACTCAAAAACGCATACACCAGACACACACACGCTCATAATCACATACATACACAGACGCAGAGAAGAGAGAGATGCACAAACACACACAGGCATACACGCTATCACCTCTTTACACAACCGTTAATGCCCTTAAAATATTCTTCAAATTAGTGGCCTTTATTTCAATATATAGGTATATTTTAGCAAAACCATTCATAGTCACAAAAACATGTTTTCAAATAGTTAGATCTATTTTAATATAATTAGTTTTAGTAGTCACTTGGGCTATAAAACAATCATTAATTTAATATGCGTTACGAAATCTTATTTAAAATATTCTACAGAAATAGTTAATGCGGGATATTCATAAATAAACCTTGGACTGTGAACTGTATTTACTTTAGAATTATTTAATATTATTTACATATTTTTTTATTAAGACAAGTCAGAAACAATTTCATATTTATTACTAAATAAGTTGTTCTCTAATGAAATCAAACTTAAATACAAAAAAAATTGACGAACGAAGACTAGACCAATTTCGATTATAATTCTAAGAAACTTTGCTCTAAGTGAGTCAATATCTGCTATCTGAAGGACATTGGAAAACGATGATGAATGATGATTTGAATAATATTCATAATTGTTTTTATTCATTTTAATACAATTTTATACTTGCCCGTGTCTTTCCCGCGTTGATAGTGGATTTGGTAGCAAATCATTACAATGGGTATAGCCTGAGTTTTATAAATAAGCGGTTAAGCCGTGAAATCGTTTCTCTGCATCCATCAAATGCATCTCTTGGTTGCCTTATTTGTAAAATAAATAAAATCGTGCCAAACTAACAAACATTCGCCAGAACGCGTTCTTCTCTAACTCTTAGTAAAGATAACTTCGATATTATTAAACGGCGCTAAAATAACTTTTTTTCTTCCAGCAAATAAGGAAGTGTTTTGCTGAACCAATAAATGGAAATACCACTTGTAAGCCTTACCGTGGAACTAAGATTACTTTACAAGGGCGGATCAATAGGTACCGAACTACCTAAACAGTTTGAAGTGCAAACAAAACTTTCCTTTAACCTTTGTTTAAGCTGTTTATATCTATTTTTGATCGGTTCCTTGAGTGATAAGTTTTGACAAGTCAAAGTGTTGATAGGAATATCGATCACCTGATCTGATGATAATGTGTTGATCTTAAATCTTACATCCTCATTATAGTGTGAAAGTCATGTACGGATTGACTGACTTTCGACGTCAGATATTGCTGATATTTGCGGGCAGAGTATAGCAATATTTTTACATCAATTACCTATTGGTTGGATGGATAGGTTGGATAACAAAATTTTGCTTCCGAACAAATTTAATTGATACTTTAGATTTTTATAGGAATACCAATGTTTTCGGCATAGTAGTAGTACTGATTTATAATTTGTGAAATAAGTAATGTTAATATTTAAAGCCGTTTTTATAAATGACTGAGTTAAAAACACCTCATTATTCATTTACTAATTCAGGTATAAGAACAGATAGTATACAATATGTTGTAAGGATTTCTAATATTTCATCACTTTGAAGTTGCACAACAACCATTGGAATCTATTTTACAGGTTACATGCACGACGCACGTATACACAAACGCAAAAGCCTATCGTTTACAAAATTGCTGAATTAGTATGTTAAATATTTGCGAAATAGATTCTTCATTAAAATTCCTACGTACACGCAATATTTCGTAATTATAGATGAGACATATTTTTAATACAATATTGGCGCTTGAACAGGTCTTTGAACGCTAAATCATTTAGTTGATATAATAGTTGAAACGCCAATTTATAAAAAAAATACTATTAGGCAGTATTCTAAACAAATGTAAGTAAACAAAGTCTATTACTATATATATTTTACTAGCTTTTCGCCCGCGGCTTCGCCCGCGTCGATGTCGGTTATACCGCGTTTCCAAGAGAACTCTTCAAAAGTCCGGGATAAAAACTATCCTATGTAAAGAACATAGGATTACATAGGACTAACATAGGAGGACATAGGACTCAAGGTCAACTCTATCTCTGTACCAAATTTCATTAAAATCCGTTCAGTGGTTTAGACCTGAAAGCGTAACAGACAGGCAGACAGACAGAGTTACTTTCGCATTTATTATATTAGTAGGAATAGATAATCACATCTATCATCTTACTTTCAAACCTGGAGTAAAGGGCGGATTTGATACGAAAAATGCTGCTCTCCTACTCGCTGTATGAACTAACTGTATGAAAGCTTGAAAATAGTAGCTGCCATACATATTGCGCACAGATTTTTCTGCAGCTTTCCATATACACGCATTTTCGCCCGCTTTCTTCGCCGCCCTAGGGCCCCGGGCCTTCCTGCCCTACTGGGAAATCCGACCCTACTAGGACTAACAGTGTGCCTTCTCACATTCAGCATGATATGAACACGGCCTAATACATGTCTACATAAACAAAATCGCATCATGAATGAAGTCACTATTGCCTTCTAAAATCATTAATAACATGGTTCTTCTATTTGAAGTAATGAACTCATTTAAAGATAAATTGTAGTAGCAGTATTGAAACATGTCTAGGTAAGATGACAGTATTTATTTACGAGTTTAGGGCTTAACAATATTATGTTATAATATTACCTTGTCATAACGGTAATAATAAACAAATATAATGTTGCCAAAACAATATTTTATTTTATCTGAGGGCACGGCAGTGCCCCTGCCAAGTCTCGAGCAAAACGGGCACGGCCGTACCATCTTTTCTCGAAGCGATTCGCGGCTGTTTCGCCCCCCCTGTATCTTCGACGTGGACAAAGCTAGGAGTTTAGCTTTTCGGGGAATAATAGTAGGCATTAGAACAAGCTTAAGTTCGAAATTACATGCCAATTGAATTAATGGTTTAGGAGTTACGGTCGATCAAAGTTACACCATTTTGTCACTCACTGACTCACTGACTCACTGACAGATCATCAAAAATCTAAGGTACTTCTAGCAGACTTAGAAACTTCAAATTTTGCACCAAGATAGGTCCTTAGCCACATATAAAGGAAAAATTATAAAAACATTAAAAAATAATATGCCATAGAAAACAATTTTATATTTGCGGTTTGGCAAGAACATTATGTATGGATTTTGACTGCATTGTTAACTTTGTTCGTTGTTTAAGTACCTATTCAATTGGATGAATACATACATAGAATAGAAAAGAATAATATAAATGTAATACACAGACTATCATTAATACAAATTAATACATAAAATTCATAATTCATTAAATTAATAAAGCTAAAACTCCATTGTATTGCGATAAATATTGTATGCGCGCTCGATAGATGGCGTTGTACGTGTCTGAATCGCGCTATGGTTTCGTTACAAGGCGCAGTCTAAGTAGTACTTCAGAATAATTCGATAATTTTCATTTGATAGCGCCACCTGTCTATGAAAAACCATTTCGAAACTAAAAAATATTGTAGTGATAATTGATATTCGGAGAACTTTACGTGTTATTTAGTTTAGTTTAGCTATAGTTTGTAAGTTAGTAGATATATATATGCATATATATATAAGTTTAAGCTTGTTTACATTAGAAGTAACGAAGTCTCAGAGAAGAAACAAAAGAGATAGAGATAGAGAATGGGTTCTAAGCAAAGCAGTAGCTGAAGTCCTAGAAATTATGACACCTAAAAAAAAGAAAGAAATACACTTACAAAAAATAAATGAGATCCCACCAAAAACATTAAATGTAAAAAAATGCCAAGTCTCTCGATGCAGTCTTTCCATCGTAAAAAGTTTTGAGATCTCATAGAAGCCAAGTCCTATTCAAAATATTTTGTAGTTATAAATCAACATTTAGTAATTGTATCAATAGTTTTCTTTATATTATAATTATAGTGACTTGGCAATGAGCACAAATTAAAAGCTGCTTGATGCCTGGAATTATGTGCAAATGTTACTGACGAGACCAGTGATCAGATTATTTGTTATGTGTGAATCATGATGGTCACTACCGACTACATGCTCCAATACAATAATTAAGAATACCTTACGGGCCATCGCTTTATGAAAGTAAATGAATCGAGAGTACACTAAGACTGACTGCCGTTGCCGAAATTCGGTTGGGACGACACGGATAAACCAAAAGAAAATTAATTTTGTGATATTAATGTTTACGCATGCGGTGTGTGTAACTTTCAACTCCTACAAATATGCCTTTTTATTTGTTTCTTCTTGTGCTCATTGCCAAGTCACTATAATTATAATATAAAGAAAACTATTGATACAATTACTAAATGTTGATTTATAACTACAAAATATTTTGAATAGGACTTGGCTTCTATGAGATCTCAAAACTTTTTACGATGGAAAGACTGCATCGAGAGACTTGGCATTTTTTTACATTTAATGTTTTTGGTGGGATAATCCTGTCTTTAGCGCTAATCTGTTGTTTTCGCGTATTTTTTTTTCACTCATTTATGTTTTTACTGTTTTTGTCCCAATGCTCCTATGTAATGTCGATTTATTTATTTAATTATTACACTAATCTACCATTACAGGTTACCTAACCTAATGCGGTAGCTAGGACTAAACAAAGGTCTCAGTATTTATGTGATCTAGGGCTTCAAAGACAAATATGCTGAGCAATATCACTCTTAACTGAGACTGCTTTGCGTAAGCTGCAGACGGAACTGAGCCTATCTTTTTTTCTTTCGCCTAATTGATCTAATGTACCACCTTTGAGACGTGGAAAGTCATCCAAAAACTAGTTAAAACACGCGACATGCATTAAAAATCTTCTTATTGTAAAGACATATTCCATAAAGCGTTCGAAGTACGATACTTATACTAAATCCTGTATATACAAGATTTACGGATTAACCATCTGTCGGCGGCAGAACAAAAGCGTAGTTTCACAATCCTTTGATATCGACTAGACTACACCTGATAGAAACTACGTGTTCTAGATAAAGTTTTCGTATTCAAACTATTGCTTATCAGTAACCTCGGGCCATATTTATTTTACGCTGTTATAAGTAAGGTATTTAGTTAATAAATTATATTAAAACCAAGGAAATTTTCAGTTTTCCTTGTTGCAAAGCTGGCAAAAATAATTTATCTCGAGATTTTTAATTTTGTATTCACACCTATGTGAAATACGTTGAATACTATGAATAAAATTATATTAATAGGCATGTCACTATCTCCAATTGTACTATTCATATAATTTTCCTAACAAGCTTCGTGTTTAAAGGTCCCTCAAAACTCAACTACTCACTAGCAACGAACTGTCCATAGAGTAGAGCGAATTACACATATAAACCTAAACCTTTCCTTCTCCACAGGTGATCCACATAACCGGCCACATGCTAATGCCAGAAGAGAACTCTGAACGCAACAACAATGATGAGAAGAAACAGGATGGCGACGACAAGAAATTGCCCTCCAAGAACGGGTCCCTCGTGGCCGTGGGCAGGCCGATCCCGCACCCCTCGAACATCGAGATCCCTCTCGACAGCAAGACTTTCCTCTCCAAGCACAGTCTCGATATGAAGTTCACATATGTTGATGAAGCGTAAGTACTTTTGTTATACTATAAATACCTACTATGGAACTTAAAGAGTAGAAAGTGCCACTCAGAAAAGTCGCTATTGCGGAAGATTGTGACGATGTTAATTTACTCAACTTATACTGACTCATACAGACCTAAGACAGATTATATGGTATGGAGCAAGATCTTTTTTTACCGTTTTCTTTGTATTATTAAACCCAAAACACAGGGAACAGACAGTTGGGGACACCAGTTCCGAACTAAGTCAATAAAGCACTTTCCTCTAATTTCTATTTTCCATGACATCTATTCAATAAGGAATCCTAAATAAGGTATACTAAAGGGAGCAAACACGAAAACGTATTGTGATTGATAAGTGCCCATTTACTGCAGTGAATGCTAACAAAGAAAAGTACATTCCATTGCCATCTTAATTGATATTGTAAAAATATGTTGACGAAAGTATTGTATTTATATGGACATAATATGGAAATTAAGTATTCATTCAGTTTTAATTAACAGTAGAAAAGGTTTACGGGTCATGCTATAAACAATTTCCTAACAATCAATCTTTCAAACCTCGTTACTTATTAACGTTGATTGCTTTAGTGCCGTTATTAGTTCATATAATATACCTCTAAATTTCATTATTTCATTAAATTAAGAAAAATACGAAAGACGCTAGACGGGGAAAACTAGGATGAGTCTAGAAACGTACAGGACTTGTTGTCATTGTACTTTTCGGTTTCGTCGAGAGATGGCGCTGTTACCAAACAGTTCGCCCGCATAACATGACCGAATTTAGATTGTTCGCCGCCTATTGTGTTGTAGTGTTTACAACTCCCCACTCTATTCAGCCGTGTAATATCAACAAAAATATCACCTTCAAATGTATTTTGTAGGTTAAACATGATGCGATTTCGCGGTTTTGTACACAGTTCGCGATAAACTTACGTGGAAATTGTTCAGTATGCGATGTTCTATGTGAAAGTGATGTGAGTGTTTGTTGTGAAAGCGTATGCAGTGTTTGTGCTTGGAAATGGTTCAGAATTCAGTGAATTTCGGTCCTGGAATGGCGGGATTTTTGAATTTCACAGCTGTAAGTAGTTTTTAATCAAAAAATACGACGGTTTTGATGTAATTATGTTGTAATACAATGTTTTTATCGTAATTTTGTTGTATGATAACGAGTTTTAGTGAAGTGTATCAATGGGAGTGGCGGTAGGTCATTCAAGGTTAACTATGTAGGTGTACCGGCAAGCATGACCTGAGCATGGGAATAACAGGTCATATTAGAGGTGACCTTTGAAATGATAAAATTTTGAATACTTTAGACACCATTAAACAATTATATATTTAAGGTGACAGTCGTGGCAGAATAAGTGCATTAAATAATATAAACAATCAGAGATAACTAATTGAATTACTAGGAAAACTAACAAAACAACGAAAATAAAATTCAGGTCGAAAAATCAAGCAATATTAGTATTATAAAGTAATAAAATAGCTCTACTTATTTATATTACTGTCTCCTTTAAAACTAAAAATAATCCCGGATTATCATAATTTAAATGTTATTTCTTTACAGATTGATGAACACGCTCGGATTCGAGCCGGACGAGTTAGTCGGCCGCTCCGTATACGAGTATCATCACGCAGCCGATACCGGCTCGCTGGTACAGCAATTCAAATCATGTAAGTAATCATTTGTATGCAGCAAAACATTTATATCTATCATTCGTAAGTAAAACAATACTTGTGACAACGCCATCTACCGGCGCTGTGTTTAAACTGATCGCGGTTGACGTTTTGATCGGTCCGGACGTTGGTTTCGGTTTCTAAATAAAACAGATAGAGAGCAGCACTGCATTCTGGGGCTTGCCTATAATCGCGATCGATTGAGTAAGCTACACGATAGAACAGAGATGTACTTAGGAGTTAACAAAATCAAATAACCAAATTGTATCTTCATTTTTATTTATATTAATTCACTACTTTGGTTATGGATACTTAATGAGTTTATACAAAAGTGACTGTATAATTTAATAGGAACATAAAACAATACTATAGTATATTTTTTTACGACTTTTTCTACTTGCGACTTACAAAACTTGGAAAAAAATCAAGCATTTAAAAAAAATTGTATTACTACTTCATAATGCTTAAACAATGTAATTGAAAGTTATGAATAATATTTTATTAATTACAAATTTCACGGTTGATTAAACTACTGTTTTAATGAGATCTTTTTAAAAGTTACTTATAAAAGATGGCTCTAGTTAATGGTTCTCTGGAATTACTCTCAGAAAAAGTTATATAAAATTATTACAATTCTTCATTATCTGGCCTGAGAGATTCTTCGAGACTGGCAACTTTTTTCGCCAATAAAGTATTTTGGAGCCGCAATGATTTAATCACTTGCAGTCTTTTATTACACAATAGTTTAAGTTTTTTAACTTCTTCTTTTAACTCTCTTTCCAGTGGTGTTTCTTCATGAATTTGTTCCATCTCGGATACTGTGTCATTAAAATGTATTGATTCATCATCCATTCCAATGTCTGCATTTGTCTCATTCATTTCTTCATTATCTAATTCTTCCTCGACGTCTTCAAATCGAAATTCCGACTCTCGTTCAGTTTGTTCATTTGCTAAGTCCTCATCGTAGGCCATATCTTCATTATTTAATTCACCCTCCACTGATTCTTCATTGCTATTTTGGTCGGAGGCAAATTTTGTTCTCTTCTGAGTATATATTTGGAAAGTAGACTGAAATGTAGAGTCTGATCGTACGATACTTGGTTCGGAGACCATAGTATCTGTAGTCTGGAAAATCAAGTATCTTATTATTATTCGTACTATTAGTAGTCGGCTGCAAGCGTTAGTTAATTTATAACCCAAACCGTGTCGGCTCCATCGTTCTCAAAAAAGACATGTAAAAGTCATAAAAAATATCCTATTTGCAGAATAAATAATTTCATTTCATTTCATTTCAAGATATTTGATATGCATTTTTTTTTTTATAAATTCTGTCTATAGAAACACTACAAGGTTTTAAATAGCAATTATATATGTTTTATTAGATTAAAGTGTTATTTCTTACCATATTTGGATTTGGTACTGACTTCCTTTTAAGCAATTTAGGAGGCGCTGGCCTACCTTCATTAAGATCTAAATGGATATCGGGTATAGCATCTCGTTTAAGCCTCCTTTTACCCGTTGATGTATGGTAGAAATTCTTATCCGTAAAATGTTTGGAACATATTCTTGTGGAGTCAGTAATTCCAGATTTAATGAAAGGTGTCAACTCGGTGTCATGTTTGCGGAA
The DNA here is from genome assembly GCF_003590095.1 of Trichoplusia ni. Taxonomy (NCBI): domain Eukaryota; kingdom Metazoa; phylum Arthropoda; class Insecta; order Lepidoptera; family Noctuidae; genus Trichoplusia; species Trichoplusia ni. Next base: position 1,101,784 of record NC_039488.1, on the reverse strand, counting down.
TTTCGGCAATCTGAAAAACAAAATTAAGTCTTGCCTCTAAGTTCGGCCCTGCCTGTTATGGCGGCGTACCGAGAATACGGCACGAAGCTTTAAATCAATATAATGTTAGTATTTACGCACTTGTTCTTATTGACTGCTTACCTGTGAAACGTAAACTGGTGGTCTAAGGCAGTATGAACGTCAGATCGTGAACTGCAACCTTTAATTGCACACTGAACCATTTTAATATTTTTAAACGTACACTTTGTAAATCGCCGTAGACGCCGAGCGGTTAACTGATCGTTGCCGTTCGGCAATCGGCACTCGTGTTCGCTGTGCCGAGCGCTCCCGAAAGAAACGACGCCATATTGAACAATTATAAAGTTGTCCTGCTCACTCATCAGTTATGATATGTATCTGTACTCTTCTAAAGGACTCATTCATTGATGAAGAATATTGTTGCGATTACAGTGGGCTTGATGTTACAAATCAATCTCGATTATGTGTTTGAATCATTGTTGAAAAATGACTCTGATATTTTGGCTGATTTTATGCTGTTACAATTAGTTCCGAACATTATTTTGACATAGTTATTTGTACTAGAGACCAGCTAATCGGCGTTTCGATATTTACTTGCCGTCTTTATTATTTTGGTATTTTACCTGCCTTTGTATGGATTTTTTATTTACAAAACACTTCGATCAAGAAGTTGCTTAGATGTCTTGTCCCACTAAATAGCATTAGGCTCTTTTCATACAAAATTATTTACCTTTTTAAGAGCCTGAACAAATGTAGTACACAAAACTTTCAAACCGGTTCACCTTTATTCTATGTATTTATCAGATTTGTCTTCGTCTGTCATTTCGATCTCATTTTGTCGTATCGAAACAACGATCAAACGAATCAACTTGCCAGTTGAATAATATTCATCCGTCATCTCGGACTAATGATGCATTGAATATATTTTAAACGAGACTGTCACGCTGTGCACTGAATATTCATCAGTAGCCATCATAGATAACCGGTCTTGTAACGGAATGTCATATTTTAACTTTTCTAATGCAGCGTTTATTAATCTCTCTCTGTAGTTACCGAGAGAACGATTAAAATTTCACTGCAGTTGATATGAAAAAAGAACTTCTAAATACCATTATGTTTTTGTTAAAGAATAGAACAAATTTGTAAACTCTGCGAACTTTCTTTATATAACAAGTACTAGCTTTTGATCGAACTTAGCTTAGCAATTTTAGCAAGATCGTACATCTTTTTGAGCATTCATTAATACTTAACAAATATACTTTCAAGTAGGATGTTCTATGACTTCGCCAGAAACAAGAAAAATTTAAACAAATCTAAACATAGGTTCGCGTCCCAACGACGTCAATTGTTTTTTTTCGGAAATCGTAATTAATATTCGAATTCCTTAGAAAATACTTGGAATGTTAAATTCGTTTTCGCTTACCGTTGCTCAATGAAAGGTTTCACAATACTCGCTGTTACTTCTAATAAAATAACTTATTTATGTTTCAATTGTATGCGGTTAACACGTGGCACTGACTGACGCGTTAATGAAGTCTGTTATTATAAAAGTAATTTACGTATTTTCCTCTTAACCTTTACTTTTGAGGTTTTGTTTTCGTTATTTTCATTTCTACGCTATTTTTCAATAGGAAATAAATAGGAGGCAAACTATTATCTCTTTTATAAATAATGAATAAGCAATGATCACCATGCTTTCTTGGTGCTCATCACATTATTTAGAGTAATCTTATTTAGTCAAGCCGATATTTTCTTCAGTCTTCAATCAGGGAATACAGATTTAAAAAAGACAATACAATTGCGGGTAGAATAATAATATTTGGGCTAAAGTCGCTGTAAAGTATGTTTTGCCTCTATTTAATAACTTAGTAATTAATTATTATTACGTTATCAATCATAATCTTCGCAAGATTTATTAAAATTCAATTTAAAATATTCCATTATCAATTTTCTTGTTATACGGTTTAAAAAAGACAAAAACTTTCTACTCACCCATTTACGTAATAAAATACATTTAAAACACAATACTATACAATATCGATACATAATTTATTATGTGAATGCTTCAACACGTAGAACTCATTCATATTAATAAGTATTCGTGTTGCTACGCTGGTGATATTGTTTAGTGCTGAACTGGGTTCGCGAAATTAAATTAAACGGTATGACACCCGAGGGTCCGTAAATGGTTGTATGTAAAACCGAGATACATTCTACAGCCATCTACAAAATACTTTTATATGAGCTTTGTAAAATAGAAGATGAATATCTCTCTGAAGTTGATTTAAACGTTGATTGTTTTATGTTGATTAAAGCGTTTTTATCTGTCACTGCTTTTATAGACGAGGTACGTAGAGAAAAACAATATTTTTGTTCGCGATGGAACCAGTTATAGAATTTGTTTAGTAAGTTTTCTTTTTTGTAATCGTTTTAAATGAAAGTAAAAGGTTACCTTTGGTTAAATTAACTTACTAAACTGTCTTCTTGTTTCACCATAGTATCACTATTAAGGTAATAAATGTCTAAAATCCCCGTGACTTGTCCTAGGTGCAATAGAATCCAAGAACTAAGAAATTTGTTTTGAAGACACGTAATAATAATACAGAACCATCTATTTTCTACCGCTAACAATGACAATGACATAGATACATAAAATCTATTTATAAATATCTCGTTAATAAACCGCTCTGTGTAATATACTTACATAATTATAAATATAATTTACATCTGGCGCTTATAAAACGTTCGCGTTACGTAAATAAAGCGATATATTTTTACGTAAATATGCGTTGTTTTTAGCATGTGTTCGGCAAAAAAAAGTTATTTAGGTTGGTTCATCAACTGACACTGATAGAGGTCGAATTCTCAAACATTTCGTAAAACACATATATATGTATAATTAAAGTATTCTTAACCAAGCAAAACGGTTTATTTGGGCACAGTCGTGTTTCCAAAGGACCCAAAATCCGATGTCTGGGCTCGATAGTCGAAAGCAAACAAGCTGTGAAATGAGGTTCTGCTAGCCTACTTTTATTTATTACATCAAGATAACACTGGAAGGCTGTATTTTCATGGTAGGTCTGGGTGCTATAGTTTATTATTTGGAACGTACTAAAATAATTTTCTTTGCATCCACAGTTAAACAAAATTTATCACCTTCTATAAAACCTGATGAATGAAGTGATAGATTCAGCATTATTTATGTATTATTTTGATTGAAAGTATTATTTTGATTTTGACACACAAATATAAAAATACCACGAATGATGTACAAGGGTGCATGCAGCTTATTTCTTAAGAAATCTCTACCAGCAGACCGCAGACTCTACCGCAGTAATTATTGCTGTTAGAAATATTGGTAAAACATAAACTCCTTTTTCAATCACCCACTAACCTTAATTTCTTCGCGATACTTGCTAGAACTCATAAATCAGGTCTCAAAAGACAATTAACACAGCCGGTGTTTTCAGCGCAGCCGGACGGGTCACGGCCGTTCGTCACTATTCGCACCACGGTAACAGCTGATCAATATCGATGATTAAAACGCGGCAAACACGTACCCAACATGTGAACACAGCGTGATAGATAATATACCCACCTACAAGAACGGCGTCATTAGTAAACACTTAGTCACAAAACAAGAAAGTGGCAGTAAAAAACAAACACCCAAAATAAACTCTGAAGCTTATCCAATTGAAGACTAATAAATCTTATTTCATCCTTTAAGTGGACAATAACAAAATGAGCCTAGATAACTCCCCCTGTTGAACTCCCAGTCACATGATGTAGTTGAAATAAACGCGGTATGACGACTCGCATAACTGGATCGCTCGCCAACGTTTGTTTGTTACAAGATGCAAAAAGCTGAACCGAAATAATCACATCACATTCTAAACACGTTCACAGATATCATTTCAGATAAATCTGGAGTAAAGTTGTTACTATCAACAATTTAATTAATTAACGAAATTGCAGGAGATAATGTAATAGATAAATGTTTGTATCACGTGTAGATCACGCGTCGAATGACTTTGCCCTTGAACTTGCACGAGAATCAAGAAACATTTTTATATATTTTGGCGCACCGGCCAACTTTCGCCTTTCAACTTTTATGTAACACTAGCGATAGACCTCTCAAGAATTCGCGTGATTATTCCCAGTTGTGAATTAGAGCATACCTAGTTCTTAACATTTTTTATGGTAAACAAGATAGGCGGCACGAAGGTGACTGATATCGGTAACGAACTAAAATTAATACCGCCTTGGCTCAATTACCTACTATTGAACACGTAATCGTTTGTTAAACAATCTATAAAAACTGCAGTTACTTGTACGTGAAACATAATGATACGATCAGTACTAAGTAAAGATGTATTATGTAAAGCCATAGAATACACTCTAATCTGCAAGCTAATTTTGGACAGTTTTCTTCAGAAGCAAGCCAAAAACGATTCAGGAAATCTGTTTATTCCGTTTTTAACAGATTTTTTTTGTTGTTCTTTACACGAGTTGGCATTCAGTGTTTTGTCAGTCAAAAACATCTCTAGAATGAAACCACCAGACCTTCGGGCATCTATGAGAGGTCGAGGCGGCGATAAAAATACCGTTTAGACGTAACGCATACGTCACAAAAACGTGCCACTACACAATAGCGTGATAAGGAAAGAATTCGCAGGCAAACGGGAATACATTAACTTACCTTCTAAAGTTAGGTAATGTTTATATTTCTCGAAATATCTAAAAAGACATGTAATAACGGTTTAACAAGTACGAATTGTACTAATTAGGGTCTTGTGGGATGCTATCGGTCTTTGACTTTTCAACTATTCTCGCTAAGTATTGAATAACACGCGAGCCACGGTTTTGCGGGAAATTCAATACGAATAAATGAAGTCTACAAACTCTTGTATTTGCCCTAGTTTTGACATCAATCAGTTTATTTAAACACGTGTATCTTCTATGTAAAACATTCGAATTTAAACGAAACTTATGTAATCGATTTGTAAACGTCCATTCTGTTTCCATTTGTCCCTATTACGTTGGAGTTGAGTTTTTGATATTAGTGATACGTGCCTCGACGTACAAATGTCGCATTATCTAAGTTGTTGTTACATCAGGGTTATTCAAATCACTGGGACACTTGCTTGACCCTTTCTACACACATTATTTGTTGGAATATATCAAAAGTATGTCCGTCCCACTTAAATGGTTTAGTCCTTACTTAATTACCAGTTCAGCGTCGCGTCTATATCCAACGAGAGTAAACACATACCACTTTTATAATATATAACATTAAATATACTCATTTATGGTCAGAAAAGATAAAAATCATTTAAGTAGGTAGACAATCAATAAGATTATGTAATAAAAGTACAATGTAACTGGCGTAATCTAGTTTTATATCACTTAAATAAAAAATATCTGATTAGATAGCTCAAAAGCTTAGAGCGTGGTCAAGCAGAACATTCATTAAAAAAAATCCTTTTCCATAAATGTGCTAATTTTACAAGCCTACTAAAATAATCTTAGTCTTGCTTATTTCTATGACTAAAAACTTCATTTCGGTTTCCCGAAATTGCTTGCCAGTAGGCTTGGTAAGGACAATGTAAATTGCAGTCCTACAAGCCTCACAATTGAATCATCCACCCATGAAATTGTCTCGGCACATTGAAAAGGTTTAGATGGAATTGGGTGTATTCAATTACTCGACATGCACTGTAAGTTTCCTACGGATACCAGAATATCAACAGATTCTCTATCCAAGCGTACGGTTTCTGATACAGTTTTCACGATCTGAGAAAATTTTATCAAGATCCAATGTACGCTGAGCTAAGTTTGCAAAATATATTTTCATTTTATTGTTATCCAGTGTACCAACTATCTAGCCGGCTTGTTTGGCAGTTTCTCATTTTACTTCGGGGCGCGATAACAAGCGGCAACAAATTTTACGAGTGTCCAGAATTGTATTATGTCGCCCGCTTATATTTATGTTTAACTGGTGTTCACTGGATTTTTCTAGAGCTTCTGCTGAATTTTACGATATTCTGCCAGTATTCGTCGCCGCCAGATATCGTATTTATAAAATCTACGTTTCTATTTATGTGTTCAATAACGTCCTTTGCGGTTTATTGCGCGAGGGCAATAACCTTCCATATTTCATGTGCTTTTTAAATGTAACCAAGATGTAATCAGAGTCAATACTCTTTGTTATTATTTCTAGCCTCTTTGGTTGATGTTAAAGCAACAGTAATCTCGGCCAGTATTGTTTCTGAAACTGTTTATAGTTACGATTATTGCGGTCGGCCATTACATGGCGACAATTACTGTTGGAACCTTTTGCATTTTATGCTTTGACTTCAATTACTTATACTGCCTCAATCTTGTTAGTGTATTTTGTGTACTGTATTTTTGTTTTCTAACATTATTTATAATCTCTCAGCTCTATAGGATCCATAACATTGTCCTTAATTGACTCTTTTATGTCTTCAACTCACTGTCAGTTGAATCATAAAATTAATTCATAAACATGTTATTTAACTGGTTCATATGAATACACGACACCTCTTAATTTTAGTAACCCAATTCATGAAATCCTTACATTTTGTGAAATAAATTCTTCATGTCTAACAGGTGCTGAATAGATCCAACGTAATTTATAACCCGAGTCGAATTTACTAAGTTACTCTCACCTTGCAAAACTGTTACACTGTTGGTTTGAGTCGAGGGAATATCTCACTGTAAATGTTGCCATTAAACTTGTTCTAACGCGAATACTATGTTAATTTATAATTAATGTAGTTCAGGAGTACTGTGTACTATAATCCTAATTCAAATCGAAATTATAATGAGATTTACCTTCGAATTCCTAACGCCTAAGCTGAGAAATTTATTTGTCTACATAGACGTCAGACTCCTGAGCTCGTAAAGGTTTCTCGTAGTTACAGCTTGGCACCGTGTCGCACAGTAAACATTGTTTACTCCGGCCATAATACTTCTGCTTCAATTCAGAGATTACTCACAAACATGACTTGTTTGTCACGAAATCTAACACTAAGTAAAGTAATTGCTAAAAGTAATAACTTATTACATAGAGTTAGACTTCTCTTTCTATTATATATGCTAAGCCTCTTTCAAGGTTATTACCACATTGCTGAATTAATGCGTACTCTACCAACGTCAGCGACGTTCCTATTTAAAATAATGTTGTCACATCAAAAGCCTTTCTCATTCTCGACCACTCTGCAAATAAAGCCTTCACATAACAATTATTATGCCATCATATTATTCCACTCCATGATTCATGCAAATTGCTCGCTATCATCTTAACAGTACGTACTCCGTAGTAAAGACGATATAAAGCGAATCAGATATGGACTAGCTGAGTTTCATGAATAATATAGAACAGAGGTGCTCGCTGAAATTTTCATTATTTCACTCATTCTCCGAACGTTGACTCCTGTTTCAGCTTTATTTTCCTGTCCCACTTAATGAAATGAAAGTGCTCAATGTGCTCATATTATAATACACTGCGGGGCAAAAACACTTTTATAGCGTGAACCTCATTTCTATATACTTTTTAGTGCTTTTTAATGAGAGAACTTAACGTGCGCTTTATTGTCCTCGTTGTAGGTTGTTTTTTATTACACTTAATTAGGCGTTATAATTTATTAATTTAAGTGTTAACATATAGGCTTCGGCAGTTACGAAAATAATCATTAATTATATTGTTTTAAAACAAGAAGATACAGCCTGATTCAAATAAAAAAGTAAGGTAGTGAAGCCGAAATGTATGGGGCCAAATTACAGCTATTTCACGTTAAAATCAATAAAATTGGTCAACAACAAAATACAGACAAATTAAGAACCTCCTCCTTTTTGTAGTCGGCTTTTTATTTCAATTTTGTTCAGGATTGTAATACACCGAGTTAGTAAACGAGGCATAAGATTACACTCTGATAAAGCTGCCAAAGCCTTCGCTCCAGGCCAAATGATATTTTAGTTCAACTTTAAAGTTCTAATCTAAATCACTGCAACTATTTTGTTTAGAGAAACCAAAAGGTTGTCTAAACATTCACTCGCTTGTTAACAAGAACCTAGTTATCATACACGGAAGCTATATATCCGACCACGCACAGGTCATGTCCAATCGATAACTTTCTGTAATTAAATTATAAATATTTTTGTTTTCTATTAGATAAGCCTGTTGAAAGATAACGCCACGTTGATAACACGCCATCAAAGTTGCTGAACCATGCATCACCATGCACTTTACGTGTGATCAAATAGTTTTAAATTAGTTTCTTTGCTATCGGTTTACGGATTACTAGTCAGTGTTTATTGTGGTCTCCTGTAAGTAGGTAAATAGTCATCTACTTCTCTTTTGAAGGTACGTAGAGTATTGAGCAAACATAAATCTATTTTCTCAATTCTTTCATCATTAACAGTTGTAGGTGTTGGTGGTTTGAATACAAGAAGATACACACAAAAATCATACGTCTTTTGACAGTCAGTCGCTAATTTTGTTTTCGGACACCTGAAGTATCATTGTTATTATCAAGTGTTAGTGTTGTCTTGTTTGAAAAATATTAAGACTGTCTAATGTTTGACCATTATAATTAAGCAAAAATGTCTCGATCTTGTGGTGTGTCGGCGTTGATGATGATTTTCCTACTGTCATTTTCCTATAATTTGGTTTGGTGTATTTATCTTTGTATAATATATTTTCTCCTTTTTATTAATCTAGTCGAAATTTTAAAGGTGTTCATTAAAAACCCAACCTTAAGAGTTGGTTTTCCGACCTTCTTCTTTCCCCACAAGTTTTGATCATTTTACTTCATTTTTACAGCCATTATTTCAGTTTAACACCCTCGTTTAACCAGCCGATTTAGCTATTTCGGAAGGAATACAAGCAACCATCTATTTTAATAATCACAATCTTATCTCACATCGTACAAACTAACGCAAGATAAGCACATAGTAAACCTCTTTAAATCACAGCTCCTCATTATGTTAATATGTCCTCAATCTATGCAAGGTTAGGTATCCTTGCTCATATCCACGATAAATTGACTCAGATACGCCTACGATTAGTAAAATTAAGCTTGAATTTCATCCTCATGAATATTAAAATCACGGTTCATATTAAGCCGACGTGAAGAGGAAAAATGTTATAATGTTTCTATAAGCGAGAGATAATTGACATCGAATTAATGACAAATGGAATAATAAATGCTTAAATAATGTAAAGTTTGTGATATTGTAGGGATTACCCCTACAATATCAGGATAGATTGGATTATCAATTCAGGATAGACTGAACCGATTCTGCAAATTCTTTGACCAATAGCAATCCATGTTACTTGTGGGTTTAATCTGCATATAAACCCTAAAATACTGCTACATGAAGTGGGTACACATGTACATGAAATAATCCACCTGTAATCATGTGTCATGTTGTGTATAATTTTATACGTAAGTCGTGTCATTAAACTGCACCCACGATACATTAAAAATATCACAAAAAATGTTGCAAACTGTGGCGTGGTACAAAATATTGTGATCATTTCATGATCCATTCTCTGCCGAAGATCGTTTTATCTCTAGAATTAACATCTCGTTTTCTTGCACTAATACATATACACTAAATATTAAAACAAATGAAAGCAGCATTCAATAAAGCAATAGAAAGCTATGCTAGGCTTTTAGAAAATAGAATTTCATGTCTCCTTTGAAAGTTTCCGAAGAAACATAAATTCGACATAGTCGTATACTTGACTCATGTGTATTAATTACTAAAATCAAACCAAGTTAAATAACAGATCCTTCACTTATTGATACTTTCATGCCACCAAACCGAGCTTTTATCCCCAAATCAAGATCATCGTAAAACAGCAATACCACTTAACCGAATCTGCACGTAACTGCTACTTTGTACACAAAACTTTAGTATCGACAGGCTTACTATATCCCTATACGTATGTATGGAGTTTAAGCCTCTAGTCAACGGGAGTCACTATCAGGCGAGCTCGCATTACAAGCCTCGGGTTCAATGACCCCGGTCTGGTATTCGCAATTTATGGCTCCATTGGACTTTGCCTGCACTATCCCTTTGTAACAAGTTTTACTTTTATCCTTAGATACTGATAATAAAATGAATTTGTTTGTGGCCAGATAGATTCTAGCTGAAACTTTTTAAATCATATGTGGCATTTTATCTACAGTGAAGTTATAAGACCACTTACCAAATCTATACGTTCTAAAATATTATAAACTTACGTGTGATAATAATATTGAATGTAACACAAAACACTTCAGGATTTTTTTTACGTAGTTGTTGCCCTAGTGTACTTTTGAGTATGCTTTGACAGAATAACCCTTTATTATTTGCTAGCTTTGAACTTCGTCGCGTGTTATACTTGCTTCTAGTTCACCTCTTATAACTAAGTGGGCTAAGTTGGGTTATTCCCCTCTGGAGTGCACTGCCATGTTTATTGCAAAGCCCTAACTCCACGATTGTAACATCCATTTAATTTTCATGTTCCATTGAATAAAATCTCTCATTTCTCTAATAGAATTGTTTGCGAGCTTATCGCTGAACATGATCGTCGACAACTTATTTCTCATTTTATACTATCTCAGCTTCAGCAGGCAAAGCTTCTGTATTAAATAGAGGACATTTTGCAACAATTTGATCGTTCATTATATAATGCACTACACACATCAAATGCATTACAATTTATTCCTTTGTTTTTAAGAGCTGTTGCTAGCTCGACACTGGCGGGTTTCCAACTATTTCGTACGTAGTTTTATGTACATGTGAATTTCGACTTAAGTTCTTAATTACTTGTATTAAGCTCTCTCTTAGCGTTTCGAGATTCATCAGACGGGATTCTGAATTCATTTGTTTTTGTTAGTTGATTCTCTTTAGGAATAGATGTCTTGTCTTGTCGAACCAAGATTAGTGACAAAGAGGATTCAGACCGTAAACCATTTCGTCTTAAAGTACAAGTTTTATGTTTGTGGAAGAGTGACAGCGCATTACAAGGCGTAGAGCGCTATCTCTCTTCAAGACGGTAGCCCTAATGCTTTCTGTCTACCTTTAACTCGGAATTCTTTCCACGGCAAGTTTATCATAGTAACAAACACAAGTGGGTTGTACCTACAAATATAATAAGCCCTTTCAACAATCGGTGCGTCATACATGATATAACCCGTAATATCGTTGTATTAATCTGATATCAATGCAATAAAATGTGGTCTAGATCAGCTTTTACAAAATTTCGTTCTAGATATGGCAATCAGCCGTTGATCTTTTGTCTTTCTTTCTTAATACTATGTGAGTCGCGTGACTTCTTTTGGGGTTACGTCGGCAGCTCACGCCATCCGTTTCAAGGAAAACATTCTTGACCAAATCGTTTTTGTTAACACTCCGACGGAGTCCACTCAATATTGAAAATGACCGGAAATTTCTGGAAGCTTCCATTTGTTGTTTATTTTGTTGTGTTCCATATGTTTTATTCTAGTTTGCGTTCAGTAAATAATATAGTTCGTTTGTTGGTGTACGTTTAAATAAAATACGAATTGAAATTGAACGGAAAACCTTTTTTTTGTTGCATAACTGCTGTTGTTATTCATATTTTATTTAGATACTTTTAGGTTCAAATGTGTCTGTTTTATAAATATGTATAAGTATATCGGTGTTAAATTACGCCAGTCGTTTAAAACAAACAAACTAAACTTTGTATTAAAAATAACGCCGAATGTTATCGGCAATATCAAATACAATAGTTTCAAGTGTGATCGACGATAAACACTTGATAACAAATAAATATATAATCGTTTACCATCGATGACTTTACATTATTATTTTGGCATTATGTCAGTGAAACTGTCAACTTATCTTCATAACGTCTGGTGTCTTAGATATTCATACAAACTTCAAATAGTTTTGTATCAAGAAAGTTTTTCTATTAAGTTGTAATTTGTTGTAATTCGATCAAATTTAACGTTACAAATAATTGTATTTATCAACAGAGTAAGTGCCAGAGATGTTCAGTACTGTCTAGTAACCAAGCAAACCGAATGCCTGTCTACAAGAGCGGTCCATAAAACTGGGATCGTATTCATTTTCTACCGAAATTGTATTAACTTTCCACCGGCAAATAAACACAACATATTTCGCATCCACCTCGTAAAAAACGCGGCGAATCCATGAAACTATTTCTGTACCAAATATTTTCATATATGAGATACGATTAATTTTGTTTGCAATGCATTCGGTCGAATAGCTACATAAACATTGTTTTGTCTAGAACCTAGATAGTATTACTGGTTATCGGGTTATAAATAGGCTGTCGTTGAGAAAGAATACGATAAAAATACCAAACGTAAATTATTGTTATAATTTTCTTTATCGTAATAATCAATTCAGAATTCGTTGTATAATACCTGGTGGTCAGATATTATCAAATTGCGTAATAAATCTGTAAGCGTCAAATCATGTTTAATTGCAAATTTATTTAGATTTCTTTGATATAGTCTAGATTCGTGTCAGATACTAGAACATGGAGGATTGGGTAGCCGACCTAACTACCAACAAATTCTCGTAAATTAAAAAATATACTACATTAAAATAAAAAGTTCAATCACAGAATCTTAAGATTACATATTATAACTAAAGAAATTAAATCTTGATTTTAAAGTCAAGTTACGGACGTTATCCCAAACTCCCCCGCATACAGAAAGCTTACGATCAAAAATTTAAATATTTTAAAGCGCACAGTGGGATATTAAGTGAACTATTAATCTCATCGCTCTATAACAGCTACATTGAAATATGTTAGCTTAATATTACAAAGAGAGAACTAACATCCCTTCGTAATAATCTTATTACGATCGTACTCGTAATATCCTTCGAGTGGTGAGACTATTAATCTTTATTATTAACTGACTGAGCTCTACGGTTGCACCCGCGTAGTTTTTGTTCCCGTTAAATGTTGGTCCCTTGGGTGGGTAAAATCCTTTTCTAATGTAGATAAAGATTGGGCGTTAATCTATGCTTACAAAAATATGAGCTACATTGAGCTATATTATGTCGTTGCTTTCAATATTTTTTTCATTATTCTGCCAATAGTAGCGGGGAAGATTCCAAAATATCACTTCTAAAAATTGCTCCGGTCATTATTGAGTATAAGTGTTTTTATGTATAGGTGGACGTAGTATGGGAACATAACAGTCTTGTGTATCGATACTGCTTTCTTAGAAGTATCGATCTGCTATAACCACGAATGGTCTTCCACAGTCATAAATTGTTGTTGAAACATTCTTGCTTCGTGTCGTATCCTTTACTACTCATAATAAATACATATTACGGTTGTCGTCTTATCGTAATTTTGTCACTTCGACATGTTGCCACGCAACATTTGTATTGTGGGTCCATATTATTTATTTGTGTGCTCAAATTGAATTATATTCTTGAGATTAATTTAATTTAAGCTTCACGCGTGAAAAATTGCAGTGTAAAGAATTTTGGTCTTGTAAATGTAATCTAGCTAGATATTAAGCTTAGATATGGAGAGATCTAAGATTTATGAAGAAAAAATCATTTAATTAATGTTCAACACTTCGTGTGAGATTACGTCTATAGTAGAAACGAAAGCATTTTTCGAAACCAGAATAATATTTTCGTGTCAACTTGAGACCTTATATATGAGATTTATTGTTCTGTTTTTTTCTTCCTATTATTGGGTCTGATAAATAGACAGGTTATTTATTAAAGTCTAACTGCTGCATGAAGGCCGATTTTGCTCAATTTAAAACGTAATTGGATCAATCAGATTATATAGCTTGAGGCGTATTCTTATTGCGCGTCTACATTCTAAGTGCAGAATGTTATTTATGCCATTTACTCCTCGAGCTCCGAGCGTTGTGTTCAGTAGATCACGTGCATGTTCATCTTGTAGGAGTACCTACATGTACGAGATAATCACTAAATTAGCATTGTCTTGCGCTCTGTACGATGTTCACTGCAATGCATATTGAACAATTTTGGCCATTACATACTTCAGAAATGTCCATTAATACCTACATCGAGATGAAGAACTACCAAGATAATGAAGTAGTATTACAACGATTTATCTGTCTATTTATCCTTATTCTTCAATCGAACATATTGTCTTACAAGATAAATACTATCTAAGTGTTCTGATCCGTATGTCTTCAGTATATCGTATTTCCGAGAGCGGAGCTTACTTTGTAATATACAAGAATTTTATCGATGATAATATGTTTTACGTATGCCAAGTGTTTGTTGCTTTGAAATAGCCACTAAGAAATTGAGAGCCAATAAAATTGATAGATTAATTAACTTCTCATCTAGTCGGCATCCATTCATTCATTTATCAGTATGTATAATATCGTACGTTTTTTCTTGAACGGAGGTTATTTATTTACAGTTTTTATTAGAATATACGTTTCGAAATGCTATATGAAACCTGATGACAGCGCAGATTGCTTTCCCGATCGCTCCTCAATATCCGACAATTAAGGTCGCTTCTTGATACTTTCTTGCTCAACAAATTTTCTAAGCTGGAGCTGTTCTATGCTGCATTTTATACATGAGTGTTGTCTTTCCAGTATTCTCGAAGGGGCAATGCGAGACGGGCCGATACCGCTTCCTCGCCAAGACCGGGGGCTACGCCTGGGTTCAAACCCAGGCCACGGTCATCACCGACAAGCAACAGAAGGCGATAAGCGTCGTCTGCGTCAATTACGTCATCAGGTAGGTCTAGATATAAGTCAATCGCGACCGTTTGTTATTTTGTATCATGTGTGTTTTGATTACCATCATTACAGGAATATTTAATGTTATAATATAAATACTCGAAAAGGTTTTTGAAATATCGAAGGTAAGTTATTTTTCCATTATTATTGTTTATAATAATATGATTTTATAAGCCATATTCTACGGTCTACCGCCATAAAGTTAAAACTGCGTATAGTGGACGTAATGCTTGTGTAGGCGAACAATAATTTATTCTGCGTAAAAGTATATTCGTGGCAGTTGCTTCATCAGAGCACTTTCATTGATTATATTTCTGAGTAAATTAGTTAGTTGTTTTAGCAAAATAGAGGGTACGGTAGAAAATCCCAACGAGCTTAAATGTTTCATAAAAGTTACATGAAATAAGCTCAATGGTACTCAAACGAGAACGGGTATTTAAAGAGTATCACTTACTTTAATATCGTTATGAACTATGTCGCCTCATTAGTGAGGTGTTCAGTTAAGACAAGGCTGATATACACAGGTAATAATACAGTACTGTCAGTTTACCTTCCTCAGACATAACTCTCATTTTCCTCCACAAGAAAATCCTTGTCAGATAAACCGGAATCTTCAAGATAAGCACGAGAGCCCGATAACATAAGGAACAAAGCCTTTGATCATACGCTAAGTATTTTCTATTTCATTACTCTGACCCACATGAAAGCCATTCCTTCTATTGTGAAGAGCACCACATTTCGATATTGGCTTATCAACCAGATCCAGCCGATCCTATTCTTATTGCGTTACTTTTCTAACAAATACGATTACTGATAAATCCTTTTTGGGTACACGCGTTTATATGTGGAATTTCGCCTTGTAGGCTTTTTACGTGTTTAACAAATATTCAAGCATTGTTGTGAAATCAGAAACCGTTTGTCATACGATAGTGTTTTCAGGTCGTTATAAAGCATTGTTTTTATAGTACGTTAGTATTTCTCGGTGATATTACTTTCAAAGACATGAAAAACCTAAATCATTGTAATTAGATAATGGAAACCTGTACTGTATGCATACTATGTATATATAAATAGGCGAGTCTAATGACCTAATAAGTTTCAGTTGGAGAGATGGGTCTTTCAATATTAACGTGATATTTCGCTCGTCCACGTTATTAATCACTCAGGCAATTTGTCATCAGTAGGAAATTCTTGTTCCCTGAATATTCCTTGTTATTTACTGCAAGTAGGTGTATTACAAACTGGGCTTTACAGTCATTTATATAACATACATTTCCTTCCATTGTTGTTGTGGTGACATTACGTTTGATAGGAAAAGTAACATGTTTTTCGTATGTATTGTTGTAACCAACAAACACCTGTGTTATTAGCTGCGTGTCAGGGACAACGGTTTGGCATCCATATCACCTATACAATACTTGGCACAACTCAGAAACGTTACATCTCCACTACAGATTTGGACAACATCTGTAAATAAATACGGAAAGATAAAATTACTACGAACATTCTGCAAGTATTTACTTCCAACTTCTATTGTTAATTGCTGTACAAATAGATAATTAATCAAACAGTTATCAACGTTTTACATTGTGCCGTCTCCTTGATCTATGACTCGAGAATATTGTCAATATTCATTTAATGTTTATTCTCATCAATTTGTTGGATCTAATTTTGTTTTGTTCTGAAATCAAAGTTTGATTGAACTTGAGATAACTTAGTTTGGTTTGTTTATCTTTAGGTTAAACTAAGTTTACAAGAATCCTTTGTCCACAATCCAAGTTGGTTCTAACATTATCGAACCCATTATAAATTACGTAACCCATTGCGGTATTATACGGCATAATGTTACTTTTCTACACCTCCTGTTGCGTTGTATTTTTCAAATTTAAATTTAAAAAACCTTAAATGTTACAATTTTAATTAGTTTTTAATCACAAATTCTACTAAATTAATATCGTAAATTGTGTGTTCATTATTCGTCTTTACTAATTCTAAAAGTTCTCCGCTTAAAGCAGTATTGTATCGGAAACTCAAAAGGGTTTATATTACTTCATCGATTTTATAGTCTCCTGAAAGAACCCCATACATTCTTCAAACAGTTACAAATGTGCCTAATTTTCGCAGTCCATTTTTCCTTCCATCTTAAATCTTTAATCTTGTAAAAGCCATCTAGAGAATTTCATCGATGTGCAATTGTCCGTAAAGAAGATTTTCCGATAGCTACTTCAGTGATTGAGTGATGTTTAACTTGCGGGATTAAATCGCGACGTTTTAAACCATCATTTCCTTAAATATTTTTGAATGAAAACACTTCATCGAAGAAACCTCTTTCACTAGGTACTGAAATCCAATTATTTTTACGAACCTCCACTATAAATGAAGAACATTTCATTTTGTTTTACGATCTCGTCTCTCTGGGCTATAAATTTCAGTTCTATTTCTAACATGACAATATTGTCGCCAAGTGTCACCACCATTGTTAATGGTTTTTGTCCGAATTTGTGAGGGTCATATCATAATACTGTCAAGTTGTTACTTTTGGTGAATTCGTACTTCGTAAATTCTGTTTATCTTACTTCCTGCTAATATAAGTATGGATGTTTGTTACTCTATCACGCAAAAATCAATGAACGGATTTTGACTAAATTTGGTGATAGTTATTAAACTGGATTGTAGGCCCCCCTGGGAGCATTTTCATTTTGTAGCGGGCGGAGCCGTAGACAACCGTTAGTTAATACCTAATTGTTATAAACTAAAATTCTCTTCTGACAAGCATTGCTAACATCGTTAATATTCATCACAAATATTATGATTGTTAGGTAAAAGCATTTGAATACGAGAGATAAAATCCGAGCGTATCGCAGTGTCATCTTTAGGCTATCTTTATGTGTGAGAGGTCAAGGTGGAGCTGTCTTCCGTCGTATTTGTGGAACATAACACTCGGAAGCTTTCCATTAAAACGTGATAAATTAATAGTTTGGCAAAACAAATTTATCTTTATTTTAATTGGTCTAATTGGTCGGATATTTTAGGCATACATGTATGTATTTTTACATATTATTTGCTATCTATTTATTTATTTATTTATTGAAGTTTTCATGTAAGTACCTACATATATTTATTTCTAATCATCAAATGCATACCTTTAATACAAAGTAGCTTACAAATAATTTAAGAACAAAGTTATACTACGGAGTAAGCGTTAATAATTATTACACTCGAATAGAGTCTTTTCTTAATGTCTTTAAAACCAAGCAGACAAATCGCAACAGACAGTTTTAAATATGATTCCGTACTGCAATTAGTCCACTTAATAAATGCATGATGATGATGATACTGCATATTAATTTTAATTGATCTGCGCTCAATATTACATGTTTTGCAATAGGATATATTTTAGCAACAATGTCCATTATTATTTACACAAAAATCCGTTTACCTTCCTCAACACACAATGCAAAGACATTATGAATAGGCTTGTCAGCATGTATGCTATTTATAAATTAGTCACATGATCTGTTATTTGTAGTCAATAGAGCATCTAATTACAATAATATATTCTTATCAGCTCCGAACCTTGCGTATTACGTTTGTTTACGTATTTTCATACTAATATAGATACCTTACAAAGACGTCTTTTACGAAAACAGACATTTCAAGTTACCATAGTAACTTTAAAAACTGTAACAGAACCGAATTTTCTTTGTTAAGTTATAGAATAAACTTAAAACAGAAAAAAATCTTAAAGTAAAGGCAAAGTATTTTTAATTTAATCGACACAATTAAAAGTAAGAAATTCTTACAAAGAACGTAATTAAAAGTGTAATTAACAATATATCTTCGTTTCTTCATCACCGTTCAGAACTCGGAATTTGGTATTTTAAATGGTTTTTTCTTAATAAATAATATGTATATAAAAAGAGTTGGCGTTACCTAACTTGTGAAATTGGAATCCCCAACTCAAAGATTCAATAAATGACGCGTATAATAATCCCAAACCACTAGTTTTTGTTGAAACTCAAATAAAAAACTGTATTTACATTTTTGCCTGTACTTTTTGCGTTAATGCTACTGCGTAACGACTTACCATTCCACTAAGAATATACGTCATTTGTTTACTATCCTTTTGATTAAATCCTCGTTAATATCTTGATCTTTGCAGTACTAGCTTCCGATCATAGATCAAACTACGCGTGATCACTGATAGTACACTCTACTTACTATCATCTTTGTACTATTTAGTGCGTGCATTCCCGTAATTAACTGTTCACGTTTCATTAGTACCTAGATACTCGAATGTTTCTAAAACATTCTTGACCTACCTTCTAGATTAGAAATTGCAATCTAACGCTTTCTACGTCTTCTGTTTCTTATCTTCGTATTTAATTACATAACTAAGCCAACTTAAACAGCGTTAATTAATATGTCCTCATTAACTTACTGTATTTATCACCTATACATTGGTGAGCACTAATTAAAATCGGCTTATTATTAGCTATGTTTAACAAGTCCGATGGAAAATTTATCTTATCGGTGTTGAGTGCAGATGATATGCAGAGTGGCATCAGCATCAGATGTGTTTGGGGTTATCACGAGTGGTTGCTATGCAGCATTATCCATGTACTATTTTCTATTTAGTTATCTGCTTCTGATAAAACCGTAGTTTCACAACAACAACCGTCTCCCATTACCCATCTCATTTAAGCTTCTCAATTTGAATTCAGTAGCTTAAACTGAACAATATTTCGTCTATTGTTTATTTAGGGTATGCTAATCACTAAACTTACACGCCTTTGTCTGTCATAATCTTGTTACACATGTAGAGGGATTATTTAATATGTAGAATTATGTCAAGTTGGTTTTAGAGGTGAAGTGAAGGGTCCACCTGTTGGTGAGACGTGAGCAATATGTTATGCTAAGCCATTTGCACGGGCTTAAAGGATAAGTGCTAGATCATTGTCAATGTGAACTTGTGTTTAAGGATTTTAAATTACGTAAGCGTGTGTTAGCATGGCATTGTAGCTGTTCTGGTTCGTCAATACATACTTTTATGCTGTGAATCTCTTTTTCTGCCTCTAGTCTATTTGCCCTTTTCCCAAAGTATATTGTGGCAGGCTTCCAGTTTTATCGCCCTTAGCAGCATTTTTACAACTTTAAGAACTCCAAAGATATATTGTAGCTTAAATTTACGAGCACATCATTAAATTAAATCAGCAAATTACAAATCAGAGACGCTACGTCGCCATTTCTTTTCTCAGAACTTCGTCGCATCAAGCAGTAGGGTAGTAAAACATAAACTGGACTGTTAAATTAGATTTACAATTTAACGTATATCGATTAAATAAAGTGCCTTACCTTATCTCCGAGATCGGGTACACGGCAACACCTGGACATTCACATGACTTAATATCTTTGTGTAGTGTTGCACCGCAATTTATTTTCACGCCACATGTAGGTCAATGCGACAACGTAACTATATCCGTTACATACGAGACACGCCTAGGTTTTTTCTATAATTAGAATATAATTGTGTCTTGGTCATCTGTTAGGTCCAAGCCGTATATGGGAAAGAAAATTTCGTTTTGCATATTTTTAGAGTTCCTTAGGATAAAAACGTAACCCCATTAAAAGGTACCGCTGTTACCAGGCCATTTCTGATAAAATCTGGATAGGTAAAAGATTAATACCGAGACTAAGCAATGGTAAATTATGATCACATAATTTTGGGTGACCAATTTTTGTGTTCAAATTCGCAAACTCACTGTCTCCAATCGGACTTGCGCTTGACCGGTTTTTTTTTTTTTTCCTATCTATAGGTATGTCAATGTTATTTGGGTTAAGATGTAGAGACATAGAAACTTGCTTAAACTACAACACAGTGACTCTGTAGTATAATTTTATTTCAACAAGTTTTATTTGCTTCGCTCTCTGATTTTTGCACACGTAAATTATCATGTTAAAAGCACACGGTATCCACTTAAATGTGTTTATTTAACACACAATACTTATCAAATATTACATCATTGTTCACGCTAAGAGAATTTATAGGTAAATCAATTGTGATTGAATCTTATCTGTTGTTCATAGATTTTATAGTTATTACTCCATATCTGAAACCCGATTAAAAATGAATCCACGTTTTCATATACATTTATATTTGTGTCAATAGAAAATGTTTGAATAAAACTGTCCGGGAAGGGTTTCGTTCATGTGAAATTCACATCGTAATATTGTCGGGATAGTATGCGGTGTTCTGCGGTCGTCGGTCGGTTTATGCAACTCCGGGCGACTGCAGCCACCTCCCACCCCAGGTCGTTCAACCCACCTTCCTACTACCGACTACTTACATAGATAGGTACCAACTGCAATTTTAGTTTCAGCTCAGCTTGAATGGGGCGCGTGGGTGTCCCGCTCTCGCAGTTTGTTCAAGCTTTTGACTGAAACTTCTCGAAATACTTTCTTTGCCTTGTATTTTCAGCGTCTCTCACAGACTTCAGAATTTCTTTCAGTTTTGTTGGTATTTTTTTTTTTTTTATCATTTTGTTGTTAGTTTTACTTTCTATTATAGAATTCTTAAAGTATATGCTTTAGTTTCTTATTCAATTTTTCTTCCTCGCATAATGTAAGAATAATTCTGAAGCAAATCGATTGTTTCATATAGCGTCAATTGGTCGATCGTAACTATATGGAGGCTACTTTAGCTAACCGATATTGATTTTTTGTTTAGTAATTATGGGTGAGAGAATGTGTAACACTTCATAAAAAAATCTCTTATTGCCTTATACTCGCTTTGGCTAATCGTTTTATGGCATCATTTTATAGGTCATTGTAGTTTGAATTTTCTGCACGCAGTAATAAAACCAAAATTAATTCAGTACCAACAACAATTTTGCAGACCAGTATCCAGGTCGTTTGGCCTAATTCAAAAATACTGTTTATTGATTTTATTACAAGCATGTGCGCTTACTTGCCAGAGTAATTTAAAATTATGTTTCAATCTTAATAATAGGTTCTGACATTACGTAACCGGATTCAGACAGGTATCTGCGTCGCACTCACATGGTACAGTCAGCAACAAAATACCAAGAACGCTATCTGGTTAACAAGGTCCTTAAATACAATTAAATGCAAAAAAAAAACTTAATACTGGAACTGGAAATTGAAGCTTAAATACCAGAAATATATGTTTAAAAAATGACACATTGTAAATCCGTTTTTGTTCATCGACTTTTGTTGCTGATTATACAATGTACATATTTGTAGTACTATACAGATACAAGTACAGGATAATACGTTTGTTTTTCACACAATTAAAGTTTAGATAGGTTGAAATACAAACACTGGCCTTCATGCATGGTCTCATCATGAAATGGATGCACACGACACTAGATGTTTTATTAATCAAGAACTCGCACTCAGTGCACGTGCCATTCAACCTAATATTTATTTATATTTTGATTTCCAATAAACCTCTTAACACCTGGCCGCTAAGGTATCAATATTAATAAGTAAGGTCATTGTCCTATCGCCGCGTGCGTTCAAGAGTTACATAATTCGATGCCGGTTTCGACGTTCTGAAAAATAAATGTCGCATGTAATGATAAATACCTTTGGATCTTTATACCCTTTGAAAAGGTGCAATTACCTACTTACTGTGTTTTGAAAGTCGCAGGAGGTTAGTTTACATATTCCTACTCTACAAAACGTTGACAGTCGAAATTTTTAGCACAAAATGGTAGAGTAAATTATATTGGTGCCTAATTTTTTTTTCTGGTTTTGCCTTCCGATGTCTCTTATCATGATAGCAGTCCACACACCTCAACCACTCCACAATACTCGATACTGTTCTAATTTTTATGACAGTGACTCATTCGGTACTATCTGCTAGAATCTATTCGTGAGCCGTATTTTTTATTGGACCCCAACCTCCTCCATCAACGACTAACGTTTTATTTTGTTTTCCATATCGATTTATCATAAAACCTTCATAAATCTCATCATATGAATACATTACCCAGTTTTGTTTGAATCGTTTGATTTATTCTCGACAGATATTTGTGGACTACACAGTTGTCAGATTATTTTTTCTCTATTGTCAGTTCGGAGAAATCGTTGATATCTGTCGCTTCCTGTTTGGTCACTGCGTATGTGATAGTAATTTATTTTTCAATCAGTTCCGTTGGATTTACAAGCAATGATAGTTGTGTTGTAACGTAAGCCGCCCCTGTGTGGAATTAATACTGCCCTCGAAGTGTCATTTTAAAATTCGAATTTGACATTCGAAACGAGAGCGAACCGTTATTCAATTTAAAAAGTTGTCGCCTGTCAATACTTTATTCGATATCTCGAGCAAAATGTTTGCTACTGTTTCATATCTATAGGTTTATACAATGTACACAAGTACCTATAACATAAAATACCGTTTAGTAGTCACACTGATAGAGTCTATCTCAATATTACTTGTTGCTATAACATTATGTGTATTATGTGTTCAGCATTTGCTCCGTGATGATTACAAATTACATAAGTCACAAGTACTTATGTTAATGTTAATCATTATGCATGCATGCACTTGCTCAAAGGTCTTTATAGATTAAACAAAAACATTTTATGCAATACACAGTAGAAGAATACTTACATAATACCGATTCAAGTTTTATTACTTACACTTTCGTAGTAAAATTTTGTTCGTCAGATGTCTTGGAAAGATGTAATACAAAGTGTGTGCAACGACATCCGAGTCACGTAGCCCGGAGCGTCAGAACTTGCCGAAGTAGGGGGCGGAAGGGGGGCGGGGTCGACGGCCAACGTACTCACTCCTTTGGCCCTAATTACACAATAGCTGCAAGCTCGCAGCTCGCGAAACGCACGCCAAATATCACGAAATGCAATAACTTATTACTCACCGACCAATTAACCACTCCATCTTAATTTCTTATGCCAACGCAATATGTTCACAATCAGTTTCAGTCATATTGTCTCCATGCGCTGGAAATTTCGTCACATCGGATATTGCATAAGTTTCTCTCATATGAGCAAACTTTAACAAAAAGTTTAACTGTTCCCCAGATCGCTTCCGAACCACGAATCAATTTTGGAAAGTTACTAGTCAAGAGTCTGCGACTGAGTCAATGAAAACGTTTCTCGTATCACGTAGGCACGGTTCCGAAAACTCATGACGAATTCAAAGCGAACAAGGAACTATTATTATATAGAAGGTGCTAAACATCAAGAAAAAACTAGTTATTTACATAGCTGAGTTAATTTTAAATCATATAACGCAATGTTATTTTAATATGCAAAGGATATAATGCACATAATAATTAACTACTGGACATCAAGGGAATAAAACATTTTCCTTGTAAAATATGTTTTGTCAGATTTACTTTTATTTAATCGTAATTTCCGCGTATTACATCAGTTGATTGCGATACTTATAAAGTTTAGTCACCGTGTTCGCGCATGCTCGTTCATTCAAATTCACGTCCCATGGACAGAAGGCGTTATAGCTGACAAATACTTGACGGAGTACAGTGCTTGGAACTACACAAACAACTACTGTCCATTTGATAGATAGAGAGTAAAGTGATTTTCCACAGAGCCATTTAAAGTTCGGCAATAAAACAATTGCGTTTATTACCATCCAGCGCCGAAACAAGATTTTATAATGCAATAAATTATTTGTTAGAGCATAGTGTCGCCGTTTCCCAGTGGTTGGCATCGTCAGGCTCCATTAGAACGCGGTGTTTAGTTACACGTCTAAATTGTGGAACAACGCGGCTTCGTCGCCCAAACGTATCGAGTGTCGCGTCTGCAACAGCGCCTGATGGATCGGCAAACTAACGAAACGAACCTATTCATTATCAGCGAATATCTTAATTAAGGCAAGTGCTACACGTGCTCATATCAATCCTATTGTTCGCTTTTGTGTCTTAAATTGACGAAAACTAATTGAAACTGTGTAAGTGTGTATCGCGCGCTACTTTTTCAATTTCTTCTACCTATTTATTTGATCATGTTTATGTAAGTCGTTTGTGGAGAACGTTTCTATTCAAGCTGTTCAGCTATTTAGTTTGTCTATGATTAAATAACCTGATAACATTCAGACATACAAATAGATTTACCTAGAATATTATTGTTCTATTCAGGCCACTTGCCAGCCTATTCGCCAGTACACATAAAATTGATAAAAAACATTTTACTGCCTCACTTTTATAAGCATAACTTCAAAGACTTTAATGGTACTCTCATAATTATAATTACTGAACGAAAATAGCAGCAAAGTTATTGTTTTATTTTTAAATTAGTACGTTTGAAACCATTTGAAAACAATATTAATTTATTTAGCAAATTTGTTAGAACTAATTTCAGCTTGATTTTTTTTGTGGATTGCTGTAATATGTACCTAACTTAAAAAAAGATTGGTTGAACAGAGTAAATAAATAGGTCAACCGTCTACTACAATTGCTGTGTGCTGTCATAACTGCATTATAAAGATAGGGAAGATAAAGTAAAACAGATAACGATTAACTGACACAATGATCACTTGTAACGATGAGGATTAAGTCATTGAAAATACTTGTTTTATAACAAAACAGGAAACTGTGGCCGTACATGTGTCACGGTTCGTCGCAGGGATCTAGTGCTATTGTTCCAAAAAAAAGACCCAATGGACTTGTTTTTAATCCTTTACATGCCCTCGATATCACATTTCTCACTTTACAATAACCATGAGCATCAGTGGTTCCAGACTTGTTACTTGATCGTATAGATAGAAGCTTGTTTCGGAATCTAGACATTTAGGTAAACTCAAGTGTTTTTATGAGTCTCCCTTATCAGTTGTTTTATGAATGGATATAAATAATAATCAGGCTCCTATAGATCCCCGGTACGTGAATATCACACTATAATAAGTGATATCACATAAACCTGTTCGTGATCGGCACCGCACTAGATCCACCGGTGGTTCGTGAACTCGATTACGAGTCGCGTGGCTGTCCACTGAACGCACCGGCTATCCTCAAAAATTTATCATCAGTTGGTATCGCGCGACTGTGTAATGTATGTGTTTAGGTGGGCCGCGTCACGAGTGCGCCGCCGCCGCCGCCGCGCGTATCATTCGTGCTACAGACTTCGACGCAAACGTACACCCCACGCGGCCACCCTACCGCCCCCGACAAACTCGCGCTCCCGATCAGCTGTTCGCTGTATATTGAATAACACGCACACCGCCGTATCCCAACATAGACAAACTTGTTTGACAACATATCCTACGAAGTATCGCATAATGGTAAGGATCAGTGCGATATTTAGTGTCTGTGAATAGTGCATAAAATAGTGGATGTGCATTCATACTAGTGCCTGTTTACTTGTTCGTGAACCAATTTAAAACTGCTGTTATAGCAGTAATGTTGAGCGGTCGCCATGATTGTGCTATAAAATTGTGTCAGTACGATAAATAAATAGTATTTGAGTCTTCAATCGATTGCATTTAAAGCGAAACATTTCCATTAAGTACAGTGACGTCTATATTCTTGCATTCAATGTTCACTAAACATTCTACTTACATAATATTGATTTCTTCTATTTTCTACCTTCATTTTGTGACAATCGATTGTTTCGGAGAAACGCATGTGGCTCGGCGTAGTCTAATGTTTATTTGTGTTCGTTACGATAAGTGAAACTAAATTCTGCAAGTGTTATTGTATATCGCTCTGTATTTTTATACGATGCATTCTTGGAGCGTCAGTTTGAGTGCGTTTGCGGGTGATGCGCCGTGTCAGTGTGTTGTTTGTGTGAGACCCGCTAAAATTAGCGACCCCGTCCCCCGCGGCCCGCGGCTGTTACATAACCACGCCACCGAGCCGGCCTTGACTCCCGCGCAACACTCGCCTCTCGATTGGCAAAGCTATCTGCTGATTCTTCTACTTGCTTTGAACGGCCGAGATCTATAAATTACAAAATTGATAACTTGCATTGTTAAATCATGAACCGCTAGCTGCAATCAGTTCATTGTCGTATCGTAGAGCACGTTCTGCCATTCAATATCTATTTAAACTGATCCTGCGACCGGTTGGAATTCTATTTGGTTTCTTGAGTAGAGTTTACACAGTTAAGTGTACTGCCGCCTGGTGACTTGCAGTTTTAGTGCGCATTGTTCGAAGCTCGCATGTTTAACTACCAGCGGGCATGGGGGCTACGTGCCATAGTAATATTATGACCCTCCCACGTTACGACGCTATCGTCCAATACAAGATTGTTAGATTATGCACCTATCAATAATTAGTTTCGTTGTAAAATTTCCATTGCCTTATCCATCAAGTTCATGTCGCATAGAAAGTTTGTCAAAATAACAAGATTGAAAATTTATAGTCTAATCTTATCTCTATCGACCTTCGAATAACAGAATGTGTATAGTCGTCGTCTGTCGTCTACTTGAGATACGGGTAATTAGCCATGTGAATGATTAAATTCCCGTTAACCCACTTCTAGTCTTACGAATAACACATTTGTAATTACGTCTTCCACGTGAATGGATGAACTGTTTGCATCTTCGTACAATTTGTTTACTTAGAATTTTCCATTGTGTCATGCTATACGTATAGAATAGAGTAACGCCGTATTTAAGACAATTGATGTCCAATGAGGCTGATGTGTGACGTCATGACCTCGACCGTGGAAGATGTAATTGTTGAATTGCGTTGCCCATTGAACGGTATCACGGCCAAGGTCGGTTCACAGCTGTTCTCTATTTCTTTCGTATCCAATTCTTTAAGTTGCGTATCCACGCTTAGTTATCGCTATCTTGTTTATCTATGGTGGTTTTATTTTCATACATCGGCACGCGTCTAGGCGATTTTACGCTATCAGCTGATACGTCTATCTACAGTAGGAACTCGTGTCTCAGTTTTGCTTGTTCGAATTGTTTTGGAACGGCCCGTGTTAATTAATTTGAGCACAAATATGGGCTAGGCGTTTGTTTTTGTTTTAACTACCAATCGTAAAGACAAAGTTTTCTCTTCCGAGCCTTAAAATATGTACTTAATGAAAAATTTACACCCTTAGCCTACACAAGATAAAAGAACAAAAATTTGTGTATTTAAAATGTTATCTTCTGCCATAACAGACAACAGACATATTTTTCTAGTAAAAGAAAAATCTGTAACCAACTTCCAAATTTTATATTACTGCTGAAGTAGGTTTTGAGTATAATTGGTCCATCAAGTGCATTTATGTAAAGTGGTGGTCGTTTGTGGCATATCATTGCCAAAAAACGATGGATCAGAATCCAAAGCCCTAAATCGATAGGGATACCTCGTGGTACGAATGCGCGCGCATCTATCCCTTCTCGTGCTCCTGGTGAATGGCCAGTCTGGAGAAAACAAGGGGGTGGCAGAGGGGTGCGACGTGCAAGGTCGTTAGCAAGGCCGCACTTACTACCATTACACATCTCTTTCTCATACTCATATTGTCCATCTACACGTCTCGCTCGTAGAAATTCACTTTCAAAAACATTGCGTAAATGCAGCCTCGACCAAATCACACCCTTCGTATGCCTTGTCTGGCCTGCTATTAATAGTCTACTTCAAGTGTTCTCGTACGATAATAACTACACGTAACTCTTCGATACAGATAAGTTCGGAACGTCACGATATACGTCCAAATGCACTATAACTGAAATAAATAAACATCGTAAAAGGTCGCCTTGTTTGCGTCTGCCTGTCTCATAAATGTTCATCTTTTAGAATTGAATGTTTCAGTTCGCATCGCTAATTAGCGTTTTATTTGTAATTTTCCATCGCAGCCGTTTAATATAGTGTCAATGAAAACTTGAACCGTAACTATTGTCAACAACATTTTATCTTCAGTATTTGTTTATCAGTTATCAATGTTGATTTTGATATTAATTGACGCAAATGTCTCCCACAGGGCCAATCCTTAGGTTATCTGATGTTGGGATGTTCATTAATTAATCCTAATATGTTGAATATAGTAATGAACGCTGTAATAAAGTACTAGTTATCTCGTTATCAGGTATTGCTCGAGTTTGGTCAAACGGGAGCCAGCTGTGATACAGTGCGCACGCGTCTTTACATGTCTATCAACTTGATTTGTATTCGAATTTTGTTGTGTTAAAAAGTCTCAGTTACTTTAATTAGTTATTCCTCGTCTCTTGTATCGCGTTTTATTTAAATGGTTTTCCATTTTCTTTGAAGTAAGGTACGAACAAATTATTTAAGCTTATTTTAACGGTGACATTTAATTATTATTTTTAATTACCTCGTATTTTCCTAACGTTTTCTTTGCTAATACTTCACGGTTTCTTGTTGTTGTTAATAATATTGGTTCTTTGGCAACGAAGTCGTATGCCTACTAAATATAAGTTGTTGAATTTTCCTTACCTTAGTCAATCATTGCCGTGAAATATATTATTGTGAATTTTATCCTATTGTCTCTTTCCTTATTTGCGGTCTCTCTCATTTGTGGATGCAGAAATCCGTCATCATACGTATTTATGTTAATTACACAAACCGGACAAGGCATAAAACATATTACCAGTGTAACATCTGTTCCGTAACGCACATGCACAGAGTATCGAACTTGCATAGCTTAGCCTTGAGTGTTGTTGATTGTCGTCTGATTTCCCGCTATTGTATATCATACATTGCGACAATATGCCTTAACTAGTGTTCCTATGTAGACTTTACTTATACTCGCCGCTTCTTCACACGTATACAAAACCGATTAACACTGGAATGTTTGATTCTCTCTTGACTAATGAGCGTGCAGTTTGCATTATAGTCCATTATACGAAGGCACTTGTATGACGTACATCTGATTTATGTGTACGTGTTGGCGGTAGACCACGACACTTAATGCATTATGGCATTAGTCGTTCTGCCCTGTAGAGGGCTTCGTTGTGTTATCATGTTTGTCGTGTTCGCAGTGGCATCGAGTGCAAAGATGAGGTGTTTGCTGCACACCAGGTGCACCACGCCGATCTGAAGCCCGTGCTGGCCAACGTAGCCTCTGAGCCTGCCGCTAACGGCGCCATCGTCGCCATTATACCGCCCGAAGAGGAGCGCCCTATACCCGTCACTGAGCTTATATTCGCTCCGCGAAAGAAAGAAATGAACAAAGGCTTTCTCATGTTCTCCCAAGACGAGGGACTTACAAGTGAGTGGCACTCGAACTTCCACAGCTTAGGTATCCGTTGTTGCTTTATTGAATTTCTATCATATTGGAAGGATTCCCTCACTATAATGTCGGTGTTGTTTACAGTGCTTAAAGACGAGCCGGAAGATCTGACACACTTGGCACCTACCGCTGGCGATGCTTGTATCCCTCTAGAGAATAGTCCTTTCGACATGTTCGACGAATTCATTCTGAGCGATAATTACTGCAGTCTGCTAGGAGATGATTTGGCTAACGGATCACCAGTAGATTCCTTAACGCCAGATTCCTTGTTGTTGTCTTCGCCGGAACCTCAGGTAAATATCAAAATTTTAACGAAAATAAGCAATACTGTATATTTCTTGGAGAATAGTTTTTCTTAAAATAATATTTTTTCAGGAAAATGAATCGTCATGCGAACAGTCGTCACTATTAACAGAACTGTCACTAGACGCCTTCGACAGTAATAGGTCAGATAATGACATCGATGATGGGAACTCACCGTTCATCCCTACAAGTGATGAACTGCCGGTGCTGGAGCCGGCCGTGATGTGGGGGGCCTTGCCCGACAGCGTGAGCATGGCAAGGCCACACCCCACGGAGATGCAGACCACGTCGCCAGCACCCGCGCTGCAACGCTTGCTGACGGCGACCACCACGGGACCACCACCACAAGATCTCATAACCAATATATACTCCGACCAAGGTATAATACGATCCTGTTTCATGATTTATACGTGATATTATCATATGTTGGCTATTATTACACTGTGAAATTTTGGCCCACAGGTTTAATACCAAGCAGAAGTGTAGCGTCATGGGACACGGGCGTAAAGAGAGTAATGAAGCAAGAGCAGGAGCCGTGTGCGAAGCGCGTGAAGCGCAGCCCGTCCCCGGCGCAGGCGACGACGCCGGCGCCGTCCTCGAGCGTCCTCATGAACCTCCTGGTGAGCGGCTGCGACGTCGACGCCGGCTACATCTGCATGGTGCAGTGCCGGCCAAGACACAAAGCAAAAGCCTGAGGCCCGAGCCTCCACCTCCACCACTCTAATAAACTGTGATAATGCGCGTCCAGTGTTCAAACTATATCGCCTGCAAACCAGTGCTATCTCAAACTTTACTCTGGTCGGATAATACGAATTAATGTTAAATACAGTGCCGTCGATACTTGTGATATTACCGTATACATATTGTACCAGTATCTGACTGAAAGTCGCATTGTAATTGGAGTCCTATGAGACAATAAGCGTCGTTACGAGCCAGATTAAAGTCTAGTAAGGCGAGGCAATTTAACCGTCAGACGGCCGGTCGAGGGGACTTAGTGCTAGGCCTGGTTAGTTTAGTTAACCTTCCACGAAGAGCATCTCGCTTGCGCCGCCGCGAGCCGCGACGCGAACAGGATAACACTTAGATGTTTAGCTGTAACCTACTCTTTAGTTGTAATGGTGTATATTTGGATGCAATCGATCGTTATGTTGAGTTAGTGGTTAAGTTGAATGCATATCGTGTTGGTTATGTGATGTATCGGTATCGTTCCTAGGTTACTTAGTTACCGAGAGCCCGCGCGGCCGAGCGGGCCGCCAGCGCCGCGCACTGCGTCTTATGTTCGTAGCTGGAACCGAGTCAATATTAATAGTTATAATATCAACCTTGTACGCAGAGGTTATCGCTATTTATTCGTTACTCTAAGTTACGTTTAGTCGACAGCGTCTAACGTTATTTTCACATCGATAAAGGGTTAGTGTTCGACTATAGTCAAAGCATATTTTCGAAGTATTGTTCTGATCGTTATGTATTGTTGAGAGTTTATTGTAGCGCGCGTTGTAGTCCCGGGCAGTTGTTGGACGGCGGTTGTCCAAACAGTTTCCACTGCCAAATGATACAAAGTACAAGTTAACAGAGTATACTTGTGTTGTAACGGTTTACGTTCGTCTTATACGGAACATTTGGATGCCTTTACATTTACAGAGAGCATGCATGTGTGACCTTAGGTAACAAGTCTACAACGATGAACTAGTATATTCTAAGCAATCGCGAGGTACTCGAAATCTAGATAATAAAGCGCTTGGCGATTGTTATCGCACTATGAATATTAATCAAAATTAAAAAGACGTAAACGTATAGATATCATATTACCGTCGTTGTTATTTTAATAAATTTATAGTGTGTATGATGATGTGTAACTAGAGTATATTTATAACTATTTATTTTTCTGGAGAGAAATAAATATTGTGAAGTTGACAGAAAATATCTGATAATAAAAGAGATAAAAAATAGTTCTGGTAAAATGGTGCACGTTGATTTTTTTATTGCCCTGTGTCCTGTCCTTGACTTCCCTTCAGAGTATCGGCTTTAATCGACTTGAATATGAGTCAAGATTGTTTCTACTATTTATTTATAATTAATCAATATCTATTGTAAGGTACAAGTTGTTTAATATTTAAAATTAAAGCAGTCAGGAACAACCTTTTATTTTTTTAAGTTTATTATACATACCGGAAATTATATTATTTTAGTGTTTTAATGTTTTATTAAATCCTATTTATTGTTAAATTATATTAGTTCAATATATTCAATATTTTTACCATTTCTATTTATTAAATAAAGTAAATAACAATTATTTAACAATAATTGAATGCTAAACTGGCGCCAGCGGAAGTTACATGTTGTCAGTTGTCAACTTAAAATGGGAGAGGGAAAATTGAATATAACGGATTGACGTTAGTTTAGCAAGGGGGAGTGGTTGTCGCATTTTGGAACAGATAAGTACTGTGAAGTGTAAAGTGTGGACAAGTGATAAAATATACGTAAATTTTACCATCAGCACGTGTATTTATTCCATCTGACCTAAAACCCTTTAGGTCAGAAGTGGGATCGAAAAGAAAACTTCACGTTTTCTTGTCACGCTCACGGCTCGGAAAACGTAAGTA
This sequence comes from Trichoplusia ni, assembly GCF_003590095.1. Lineage (NCBI taxonomy): Eukaryota > Metazoa > Arthropoda > Insecta > Lepidoptera > Noctuidae > Trichoplusia > Trichoplusia ni. Next base: position 1,068,882 of record NC_039488.1, on the reverse strand, counting down.
CCGCTGTTTTTTTTTCTGCTTTCTTTGCTTTTTGGTGAAACAAATAATAATTGGGCTATAATGAATTTATATTTTTGTTTATACAGACTCTTGTTGTTCTTATTATGGTAATAATGACCAATTGAGGAAATTCTTTTACGTCATTATTGTAAGTAACAGGAATACATTTAAATAATACTCGTTATAGATTACGAACTAATTTTTTTTTTTTTTTTTTTTGCCATTTAAAAGTATAAAATACGTATGGGCCACGTAATGTAATTGTTTTAAATTCGCTTCTTTATTTTTATACTATCGTTATTTTAAAATAAGGTGTTGTCTAATACTATTATAGTGACACAGGAGTTTCAAAGTAACAAATTTCAGTTGTTACAATGGTAATGATATTAATGATAATGCACATATTAAAGACATAATAAAATATACATAAAATATTTATTATGTGATGATTTGTGTGATTTAAAAGGAGTTTTCTATAGAATTTATTTGCCTGTACTCTTCTTATAAGCCTAGCGACTTGGAAACGGGCAGTTATGGATCAACATCTCACACGCATATAATAATAAATAATAATAATAATCTACTTGTATACTTAATTACTGTTCTTGTGAAATACATGTTTAATATACTTACATATTTATTATAGTTACATAATTATTTACTTTCATTTTATTACCTAATAACTGACAATACAATCCAAACTGTAACAACTTGTGCGTGTTGTTGATCAATAACCTAAAAATCCCTAAAGAACTTTACGAAATAAAGAGGAAGATTGATCGTCGTGTACCTAAAGTATATTAAATATTCAACGAATTGTACTAAATTTATATCTGTAAGTTCCAGATCACATTGTGATGGATGATTCTAATGAGAAAGCCCGAGGTGATGGGCAGGGAGAGGAAACCCGAGGTCAAGGGTTAAGGAATTCGGGAGATATGATCAGTCAAGGGGAAGGGCTGACATATTCTCATGAAACTGTGACCAGTCGAGGGGAAGGTCTGGCACGTCATGGAGAAAGGCAGGCATGTTCTTTGGCAGAAATACCTGAGGTAACTGATAATTTGAATACTTTGGACTGGGAGGTCGATGTTCAGCGCTCGAGGAATGAGCACGAACATTCAAGTGTAATCGAGGATTGGAATAGGAGGAAAAAAAGACATGTATCACGACCAAAGGGGAGGGGTCGTCGTAGCTCAACATCATCAGATTCAGCAGAAGAATCTCCGCCACGGAAGAGAAAACGGTCAAGGAGATCGGATAGTAGTTTAATGGAGCAGTTTCTAAGCATTTTAGATAAAGTTAAATGTAACAATAAACCTAAAATGTCTTTCAACACGAATGTAATACCGGAGTTCGACCCTCTATTAAAAAATCAAAATATATTGACTTGGATAACCAAAGTTGAACAATGTGCCGAAATCTATGACTGGGAGGAGAAAGAGATTATTCACTATGCGCTTCCTAAATTAACTGGAGTAGCCAAAGCATGGTATCAGGGTCTCACTTCGATTTTGCATACGTGGTCGGAGTGGAAAAGAAAACTTATTGAATCTTTTCCATGTAGAGAAGATTATGCTGAACTCTTAACTGAAATGCTTAGCAAAAGAGCAAAATATGGCGAATCTTTAGAGCAATACTATTATGCAAAAATGAATTTGTTAAATAGGTGTAAAATTCAAGGTAGACAGGCCGTCGATTGCCTTTTGTATGGAATAGAGGATCGTGCAGTAAAAGTCGGTGCTCAGGCAGCTCAATTCAATGGACCAGAACAAGTATTAAAGTATTTCAGAACTGTGAAAAGTGGGCAGAATAGAGAGTCTCAGGATTTTTCGCGAAAACCATATGATCGAAAGATTAGTAACATACCCAATCGCCCTGGTTCATCTAGACCAAGTACGAGCACACCAAACTTAAATATAAAGTGCTTTAATTGTAATGAGCTTGGACATCCAAGTTTTAAATGCGATAAACCTCTTGTTAAATGCACAAGCTGTGAGCGCCTGGGTCACCAGACTTCTAACTGCAGGAATAATTATAAAAATGTAAACGAATCTGACAAAAATAAGACTCAGGCTAACGATCAAAAGCCTAAACAGGTATCTGAAGTATCCACTGAGGATACTGGTATCAACAAATACTTATTAGATATAAAGGTCAATGGATATATGACTTCGTGCCATGTCGATTTAGGTAGTCAGTGCTCTCTTATTAAGGCTAGTGTAGCCAAGGCCTTAAATCTTCAAGTGATCGTACGATCAGACTTACCTATTCTCAGAGGTATAGGTGCTAGCCTCATTAGACCTGTTGGTGTAGCTGTGACTTTAGTGGAAGTTCAGGGCTTGATTGAAACTATTGATTTGTATGTTGTTGAAGATTATGTTCTAGTGCATCCTGTCCTATTAGGCCATTCTTTCACGGAAAGGCCTGATATCCTCATAATTAAAACTCCAGACGAGGTCAGTTTTCGGAGAATACCACCAAATAAAATAAATTTATCAGCCTCGAGGGACACGGAAGTTCCTGGAAACATGCTTCGAGCAATTCAAGTCACTACGAATACGCAGATCGACTGTGACGTCTATGTGAGTGGTGCGTTAAGAGGCCCCGAGGGTAAGGAATACTATATACTTCCTGGACTATACGAAGTGAAGCAGGGTCGTGGCGCAATCTTGCTTTATAATGTTACATCTAACCCCATGACCATTGGGAAAGGCGATCTTCTTACGCGTTCGTTAGAAAGGAACATTGTGTCAAGAGAGAAAACTTTAGACTCGTTTAGTGTGTCCTTTAATGACTCTGACATGGAGAACTCCGTAAACTTTAACCCTAGTTTAAACGTCGAGCAACGCAACCAACTTCAAGATTTGCTCAACAAGTATGGCAACTGTTTTTCTAACGGGTTGCATGATTTGGGTTATACATCGGTCGCTGAAATGAAGATCGAATTGAACGATGCCGACCCTGTAGTTTATCGTCCGTATCGAATGTCACACGCTGAAAGAGCACAGGTAAGGGGCATGATTCAAGAGATGCTTGACTATGACATAATTCGGGAGTCGTCGTCACCTTATGCCAGTCCCATAGTTATGGTCCAGAAAAAGACGGGTGACAAGCGTTTGTGCATCGACTATAGAGCTCTTAACAGAAAAACGAAGAAAGATCACTATCCAATACCTAGAGTAGAGGATCAATTGGATCTTCTTGCAGGCAATACCTTGTTTACGTCATTAGATTTAGCCTCAGGCTACTATCAAATTCCTATTTGCGAAGAGTCTCGGCATAAGACTGCGTTCGTTACGCCCGATGGCCAATATGAATATAATCGCATGCCTTTTGGCCTAGTGAACGCACCATCTGTTTTCCAACGTACCATTAATAAAATACTGATGGAAGCCAAGATTAAATATGCGATTGTGTACATGGATGACATACTTATTCCATCCAGAGATTTCATCGAAGGGATTAAACGGTTAGAAGAGGTACTCCAGTTACTCAGACAAGGTGGATTAACATTAAAACTAAGTAAGTGTCACTTCTTCTTAGACTCTATAGACTTTCTGGGATTTGATGTGAGCGCTAATGGTATTAAACCCGGAATCAGAAAAATCGAGGCGGTTTCTAAGTTTCCAAGACCTTCAAATCAGCATGAGGTACGGCAATTCCTTGGTCTCTCTGGATTTTTTAGGCGTTTCATTAAGGGATATGCTGTGATTACCACACCATTAACAGACCTGCTCAAGAAGAATATGCAATGGACTTGGACCGATGAACACGAGCAAGCGTTTATGAAAGTAAAGGATCTACTTGTGAGCAGGCCAATACTGGCTCTATACGACCCTAAGTCTGAAACAGAATTGCATACCGACGCTTGTAAAGAAGGCCTGGCCGGGATACTGCTACAACGCAATGAGAGAGGTATACTACAACCCGTATCTTATTTCAGTCGTAAAACTACCATTGATGAACGCAAGATGCACTCATACGAGCTCGAAACGTTAGCAGTAATTGCTTCATTAAGTCGTTTTAGAGTCTATCTCGTAGGTATTTCATTTAAAATATTAACAGACTGCAATGCACTCAGATCAACACTAGTTAAACGGGACCTCATACCACGTATCTCTCGGTGGTGGGTTCAACTCCAAGAATATGACTGCACTATAGAGTACCGTCCCGGAACTAAAATGACACACGCGGATGCCCTCAGCAGAAATGCCGTGGATAACCCAGTAACTGAAGAACACATTCTAGACGTCTTGCCGATACAGCAAACTGACCAAGATTGGATTTCTACGGTTCAGTCTGCCGATGAAGAAGTTAAGAAAATAAAAGAAATTCTATTAGACCCCTCTACTGTGGAAGCTGTTGATGTACATAAAAACTATAAGTTGAAGAATGATAAAGTCTTTCGTGTCGTTGGAGATGAGCTAAAATGGGTAGTTCCACGTGGCGTCCGATGGCAGATCCTTAAAATGAACCATGACGACATTGGTCATTATGGGTTCGAGAAAACTCTACAACGCATCAAGGAGCATTACTGGTTTCAGAAAATGCGGAGGTTTGTAAAAAAATATGTTTCGTCTTGTTTGGAGTGCGCTTACCACAAAACGCCTGGAGGTAAGCAAGAGGGCGAATTACACCCTATAGAAAAAGTCAGTACACCCTTCCACACTATCCACGCAGACCATTTGGGACCTTTCGTGAAGAGCAAGAGAGGTAACTGTTACCTACTGATAATAGTAGACGGATTTACCAAATATGTCAGTATAAATCCAGTTAGAAACACCAAGTCCGTGACTTCAGTGAAGGTACTGAGGCAACATGTGAGTTATTTTGGAGCTCCAGTACGTCTGATTACTGACAAGGGCACGAGTTTCACGAGCAAGACATTTCAAGATTTTGTTAAATCCTATGGTATTAAGCATATCCAAAATGCCGTTGCTACGCCCAGGGCTAACGGACAGGTCGAGAGATATAATAGGACGATCTTAGATGCTTTATCAACCTCTAGCCATGGAAATGACAAGTCTTGGGATGAATACGTTACAGATATACAGGTTGGTATTAATACCACAAAACACAAAATAACACAGAAAAGCCCATCAGAACTACTATTTGGGTTTAATATAATCAGTAGAACAGATGGTAAATTAAATGATATCATCCACGAGACACTCAACAAGGTCCCGGTTGAAGAAATGGAAGAGGTACGACAAGACGCAGGAGAGAAGATGAAAGGACAACAGTTGAAAGATTCTGCTAGGTACAATAGGCATAGAAAAATTTCCACACAATATAAGGAAGGCGACCTAGTACGGGTAGCAAGGCATGTGCCTCATGACGGCAAGTCGCAGAAACTTACTGTTAAATTCCAGGGGCCGTATCGTATAATAAAATTACTTCCAAATGATAGGTTTATGATCGAGGATACACCTCTAACTCGTAAAAATGGCAGAAAATACGAAGCTATAGTTGCCATCGACAAAATTCAACCATGGATGAATTTTAACAGAGATTTCGAGTCAGATTCGTCTCAAAATGATCATTCTAGTGAGAATGAGCAAATGTGAGTCTAAACATACTTTATAATGATTATTTCCCGAATTCTTAAAATTACATATAATCGTCGGTTAATAAGTGTGATCATTGTGTGTTAAATTCGAATAGTTATAATAAAAGAATTGTAATTCATCAGTGTAATCATATATCACACATATTATTGTGTAATTGTGCATGTTATAAATCATAAATTCATAAGTTACTACTATAATAATTTGTCATATTATGTATGTTATAATTATCATAAATTATCAAATCAGATCATTTACTCAAATTAAAATTTTGAATTTAGATCATACAAGAAATAAATTATATATCTCATTCTTAATAAAGCGAAGGGACTCGCTTAAAACAGGATGGCCGAGCTGTAAGGTACAAGTTGTTTAATATTTAAAATTAAAGCAGTCAGGAACAACCTTTTATTTTTTTAAGTTTATTATACATACCGGAAATTATATTATTTTAGTGTTTTAATGTTTTATTAAATCCTATTTATTGTTAAATTATATTAGTTCAATATATTCAATATTTTTACCATTTCTATTTATTAAATAAAGTAAATAACAATTATTTAACAATAATTGAATGCTAAACTGGCGCCAGCGGAAGTTACATGTTGTCAGTTGTCAACTTAAAATGGGAGAGGGAAAATTGAATATAACGGATTGACGTTAGTTTAGCAAGGGGGAGTGGTTGTCGCATTTTGGAACAGATAAGTACTGTGAAGTGTAAAGTGTGGACAAGTGATAAAATATACGTAAATTTTACCATCAGCACGTGTATTTATTCCATCTGACCTAAAACCCTTTACTATTATCTCGTCGAATGCAATTGTACCGACTTCCGTAAATAGAATAACATACTAAGTGGTATGCAATGCATTTGAACGATATTTGTCGAGAAGATTTACGATTCCAAATTAAAAAAATATGGTATAAAGAAGTTCAGTAACCGAATTATAATTAAAATGAAATTACAATATAATTATTTAAATCCAAAACATACCCTAAATTATATAAGTACAAAGAAAGTATTCTAGTTTTCTGGACTTTCAATTTTAACAACATATTTCTTTCAATAAGTCGTTATTTTATCTTAACAGATTCTTCTTTTTCAAAATCCTCAAAGCAAAACCTAGACTCAAAATCAACAACAACAAGACTAGACTATTCTAATGAAGGTAATAAGCGAAAAATATAAAACACTAAACAAAGCTATGTCCACACAGACATCTTGAATAATTAACAGAACCAGTGTCTAGTTAGACCTAATTAACATTTAAAAGAAAATCGTAAAGCTACCGTAGACCACAGTCAAGGCCAAAGTGGCCATATTTTTATACCCTCTAGTCACTAAACCGGTCCATCAAATATTTCACATATTTTTTATTCAAAAAAAGTAATTTTCTTATACGAAATCGTTTTTTTTTCCTTAACCTTAAAAGATTTGATATGTCTAGATTTAATTAAAGATGGTTTTTGGTTAAATTTGTGGTTATTTTTAGACAAATTACTTAAATCTGTTATTGCGTTGTTGGTTTATGTAATTTTATGGCGTGCAAATGCGTTGAGGTTTGGTTTTTCAATAGAAATATTTTCTGCAAAAGAGATCTGCAGCTAAAAGATTATAGTTATGATAACATAACAATATCATTACTTAAATTGTTCTTTTAGGAAGGTAACAACCCAATTTAAAATTGAATATTTTAAAGAACCTAGACAAGAAAATAACCACACCATAATTCGGTTACCCGTTTAGGAGTCGCATTGCCACAGACAGACATTAATGGTAAAACGTATAACACTCGACTTTTTGCTTCTGGGGTACCTATTAATAAAAGAAGGCATAAGATAATTTTGCACACGTATCCACGATACTGAGCGGTGGGCGCCATTAAGTTTTTATCTAGTACTTAAAAAAGATAATATTTTTCGCACACTCATATTATATGTTTAATTACCATTACCATCTCCATAATCAATTGATAACACAAATTCAGAACACGAGCAAATAGATTAAAAAAGACCTTTGATAATTCAAAATAACTATGACAACAAAAACTCGCAAATACTAGCAAGCAGGCGATGGTTACATAAATTTTATCAAAACAAACCTGTAAGTAATCGTGACGAAAACTTTTAGGCGAATGATAACGTACAGATGACATATCAAAAATATTGACGTAATCAATACGAGGTGACACACCCACTTCAGGCTATCAGATCATCGCAATCACGGTACAAAATAATTCAAAATCATTGTCTTTCATACGTATTACTGATTTTTGCATCATAATTGTTGTAACGCGGATGTGATGAGTTATCACTCTACAATGACACACCCATATTTCTTCTAGATCGTCCGATTACGCCGTATTGAGTCCAAAAGGAGTTATTAAAGATGTTATCAATGTTACACAAGTTTAAAATTATTTGCGTTTTTAAGTAAAAATTAGTATTCCTACTTTGATTCTAAATTTCAAAAATCTTTTTATACAGACATGTAGTTTATAACTAGGATTAACAAATAGAGAGAGATTTTTAACCCAATATTTTTGTTTCGTTAATTACAATAATCATACCTGGCTGAAATTTTATTGTCTATCTAATGTAATGTTTTATCAAAAGAAAAAATAAATGGCTGTCCGCTTGGGTTAGATGTAGGGTATTTTTTCGAGCATGTTGTGACTATTACAACGATGCCTATTGCAACGAATACTTGTTTATCAAAAATCAACGAAAAACAAACACACTCGTTAACAGTTATTATTTCTTCGACACATATTTCAGTCAATGTTGTAAAATTGATAACCTTATAGTTTTCGATAGTGTTGTTTTCTTGTCTAAAAATAAAAATCCGATTTGATAGTATTCATGTAAACACAAGTTAACATCTTCTCTTAGAGTCAGCAATAAAAATACGTGGGAAAATTCCCTACATACATCAGTGCCAAACTACATACGCAAGTTACGCAAAAATCTGTCTAAAGGAATTATTAATAAAGCCCTTATTTCCCTGAAGACCCACAAATTTAATACTCGCAAATCCGCGTGCTCTCAAGTTAAATTGTTACTGGATTAGTTTCAAGACGACGGAATGAAAGAAAGTGTTTGTGGATGCCTTTGAGGCAATAAGAATTGTAGATCCCTTCTAAGCCATGGCCCGAAGCGTTATTGTCCGCAGTTCTATCTACAGTAAAAATGGTGTTAGGGTCCGACAGCGGGGTCTCGTTACTTTTGTATCATTCTTTGGAACTTATAAGATCAAGGACGTCTATACTCTAGAGGACAATACTATATCGTTGTAACTTTTTACTTGAGCGTAGTTTCATTCCCAAAGGTTTTGGCCAGTATTGCGTTCTAACGCATCCGCAGGCGGGTCTGTTGACCACATGTGAGATCTTACAGTCTTTATGTATTCAACGCTATTTCTGAACTGCTAAGGTTGATATTTCTATATTAATTGCTGCCTGTCCGCAGTGTGTACTCCTAGTCGATGATAAATACATGATCCTAATCAGATCAACCGTATGTCTGAACATTAAGTTTTATATTTCGTTATCTGTTGTCACATTCCATATTTGATCGTTTATAGTTTAGACAACGTTTTGCCTGTCCACAGACTGTACAGTAGACCTCACATGAGCTCTACCGAAGAACCTCTTACACTTTATCTCTCAGCGTTAAGGTTGATATTTCGTTAAATTTAGCCACCTTATTTCTACAGTTATCTCCAGTCTGGACTTAATACTGGACTGTACTCGGTACAGTCGACCTCACAAGAGAACTATCCAACAAGTCTTTATCAACCGTATTTCTAAATATTAAGGTTGATATTTATTTATCTGTAGCTACCTTACTTTTGTGTTTATCTGTAGCTTTGGCTACGTAATCGGGGGTGTGCCTATTGTTGTTTATTGGGCACAATTCCAACCCCACTACCGAGAATTATCTAACACTATATGAATAACGTGTTGTTAGAACTGCAAATCGGTCGCGGCGATTGCGATCAAGAGATTAATGAGGTTATATGTCACACTTTACCGAGGCCGTGTAATCAAGTATTAAACTTTTAACTTACTATGTTGCTGTTTACTGTCGGCGGCGGCTACCATAACACCGTACAAGAAAATACTCTTTTTATTATTTGACCTTAGAGGCAAGAGATATACTGAAAATATCCATTCTATCTTTTAAAGTTAATAAAACACAGTCTGGGGACAAATACCGTACTTAAGATTAAAAAAAGAATGCAGGAAAAGCCAAACAGGCAGAAGCATTATATAGACTAATTTAATTTTAAATAGACGCGCAAAATTTGCTGCTTCATTTTCAATCGCCACATGTTTTAAAAACACGCGTCGAATTGAATAACCCCTATATTTACTAATCATCTTAACAAGGTTTACGTAACACCCTTTAACTAACAATATGCGTGATAACTATCGATAAACTGTAATATATAAACTTAATCTTGATCTTTAGCTTGCCCCGGATGGGATATCTTAGAGGGCCTCAAAGGAATCATAGGATAAGACTCGTAAACCCGACAGAGTAAAGGAAGCTTCAATTATGAACAGTGAGGGTTAATCCCTGCTTATCAGAGTATCCACTTTATGATTATAAATGATGTGAGTTTCTTGTTAAATGCACAAGTAAATAACGCGCAATGTAAGTTAAACTTGTCACGTTTTTTCATACATGGCCGTGAGATATGTAAACAGTAATATTCACTGTTTTGTATTGAGACAGGTACTGATTTATTTATTAAGTACGTTTAAGTAAAGTACGTGTTTTATTTAGTTTTTCTGTCCAAATAAATAGCCATCCATTTATTTTTTCTACGTTTACCAAATACGATAGAAGACTCTTTTTGAATCAAGTAGATAATTTAAAATTAACTTTCCTTGAAAGAAGAAGAAGAAAAAAAATATGAAATTAACATCTTTTTAGTTCTTTACGTTCAGAATTGTTTTAATTTATGAATAATCGCAAAAAAGTTCAAGTAAAATCTTCAAGTTTAAAGTTTATGATCAAATTATAAATAATGCGTGCATAAATAAAATTATCAAATGCATGGAAAAGTTTTTATCGCTAATCATTTTGACAAAATTATTATGAAAACGGTTGAGAAGCAGATAAATGTTAAAATACTTTATGATGTCACTTTAAAACCATAAAATCGCTATACTTATCGGGTGACGAATATATCGTAAAAGATATGATAAGATCATATTTAAAGATTTGACGCGACTGATAGCAGAGTGTTATCGCAAGTTTGATGACTGCGTAGGACAATGCGTGATCCGCGAATGCTTGTTTCAAGTCTGGATGTCTACAAGGATAACCTATAAATTGCTGTGACGAGTGTCAACGAAGTTAAAAAATTGGCTAGCGATTATACAAAACATTTTACGGCGACACGATAAGACACTCTTTTCAATCATCAGTATAATATAACTGTTAACCAAAAATTGAAACTAGTCGAAATCACTCATTGTACCCGTAAACTAAAAAGTGTCAAAAATGTAGTAACCTTTTTAAATTAACCTAGTTTTGAGATATCTTGATGAAGAAGTTTTCTTCTTAGCAAGAGTTTGATCCTCACAATAATAATGTATTTTTGTGTGATAAGTATATGCTATGCATTGACACGCATGGTGGGTGTCCATGAGATTACGCCTGCCTTAACGCAGAAGCATTTTCCCAAAAAGGGAATGATAGAAAACAGACCCAATAATAACAAAACACGTTCTACAAAATAGCTCTTATAACAAGAAATGTTTAAAATTTCAAATCATATAACAGTGAACAAGACTGCAGTCCATGTTTGTGGGTTAATATTAATATTTATCGATCAACAGACCACGCTATACAAACTGCATTGCACCATAACGACTAACATCAAATAATGTTGGAACACTTTAAATTATACGCTGACATGAAATATGAAAACGGACACCTTTTTTCTTTGTACGATAGCTTTAAACTAATTATTTTTTCGTTGATCCTAGATTTTTTTGGTTAGGAATTTTTAAATCGGTCAAAATTTAACGGAACTTATTAACGTTGATTTACTAAATTTAGCAAACAAGTACATATTTAATTACGTATTCAATAACTTCAAACAGCAATAAAACAAATAAACTTTATTTAGTAGACAAAACAATCATTAGAAAAAAACAATAACAACCATTAAAAGGTTTACTAAACATTTTTTTGTTATTCTAAACTCGTGGATCAAAACTAGTTGTTCAACTTCGGTTTTCCTTCTTAGTTCTAATCGCATACCTTATGTAGTTTCAAACCGTGCTGGGTAAAGCGACACGTGATTCCTTCTTCGAATTTGGCACAAAACATACATACACCATACGGTTGAATAAAGTCAGTGGAAAAATAAACAACGCCTTAATTAAATTACGTGAAATAATAACAAAGACTTCGTTAGCTGCTGCTCTTGATTCAAGACTTCGGTTGGGTCTAAAACAAGTCGGTCAAAAGCCGATACGTGTGAGTAAGCCGTTAATACATAAATGATCATGAACGCCTTAGGAAATTTATTACAATAATAATAAAGTCAGGCTGTATGTGTAAATTAATGAGAAACAAAATAGTAGATCAGATTCATCTTTGCTTGTGGACAGAAATGATTCAATGCTTCCAATAAAAGCGCAATGTATACGTAACGGTCGATTTGTCTGAATTCTACTTATTTACCGGCCGGATTATGTTAATGTCGTGTGGCATTTGTTTCGGCTAACGGTTTCAAAGTCAAGGCTAAGGCTGATACTCTATCCTCCTTTACTATTTATTACGACGTGCACCTCTTTACCTACATCTTTTTTGTGTTGTTATTGTTACTAATCGTAATCGTAATACATCGTACTAATTTATTGTTCTGTGTGTTTACAGGACCTGCAGCAACAACTACCGCAGCAGAAACCCCAAATGCAACCCAACTTCCAACTGGTTAGGAACCAGCAACCTATCATGCAGAACCCGAACATGAACACCATCCCCCTCCCTGTAATAAACCTATTACAAGGCATGCCCAAACAGATGCTGCACTCAAACACGCCAATGAACGTGGTCCGCAGCAACATCAGCAGTCCGATGTCCCCGCTCAGTCTGAATGTCAGCCCGATGTACTCCTTGCCATCGAGCCCAAACAGCTTCAGTCCGGCGATGAGCCCGGCTCAGCGCGAGCGCGTCATGAGCCCCTACTCCACTCAATCCTTATCGCCAGTGGGGAAGTTCCAACAGTACAGTCCTGGCAGCAGGCTCATGTCCCCGGTTGGCGCGCTCAAGGGCTGCGACCCTTACCTCACTAACAAGATGCAGCCGAGCCCCGGGTTCACCCTACAGACACCAGACATCATGTTGGAGTCCAACGTGCCTCTAGCTACCGACTTCTGGACCGAGTCCGACATGCTGCAGGGCACCAGCGACCTCCTCACAGCCTTAGATGACGTTAAGTTAGTTTAGTTGTAAGAAAATTGTAACAATTGAAGTCGTGATTGAAGAGTGATTTCAATCTCTTGATAATAATAGTATTCGAACTGATGAAGCATTTCTGTTTATAACCACCGTTAGAAATATGCTCGAGTTTACAGATATACACACTTGGTACCAAATATGTAAATTGTTGCTTTAGTCGAAGTTTTATTCTATTGAAATCACTCGAATGAATGCAGGGTCGCAAAGGGTAGAAAACAATAAAAGCCAAAGGGATTCCAGGCGAGTTTTTCGTTGTACCGCGAGCACGACACACGACCGTGCCGAACTCATGTCGGACTATTCATATAAGCTAGTTTGCATAAATATTCAAATATAAAAGTTAAGTCAACTAATCAAATTATATTAAGTTACCCATTTGCCCAATATCAAAATACACACTTTCGATTCTCGGAAGGGGTTTTATGAATTGCATTTCTAAAACGCTGGTCTGAGCTTGGAATCCTAGGTAACGAAACAATGTGGCTTAGATTAACAGATATTTTATATTGTGTACGACATTTTTGATATGCCTACCATGTATTTTGTATGTCTGTTAGCATGGATGTTATGTGTAAATGTACTACGTCTTTGATAGTAAGCGTTAATGGAACAAGACAGAATTTAATGGGATTTAATGAAGATAGTTTTATCTATACGTTTAGGTATACGAGAAATAATTAATGTTGTTAGATTTTTAAACATAATTAGATGATTATTTTCAGTCTTTTCCGTCGTCATATTTCTGTTTTGTTTTATTCGCGTTAGGTAGGGCTGCCTATCTGCAGATTGGATTACGGTATTTGATTAGGTATCATATAGATTTTGTATTAATCGGCATGTTATTCACTAAAATAACTATTCAAAACAATTCTCAAAGGAGTTACTTTGTAAGTAAAGATTCTATATAAGTTTTATTGACTTTTATGATCAAATCGTATACTCATTTAGTGATTAAGTGATCATAATATTTTATATTTTTCTTTTTTCCCATCATTTAACAAATGTATTTATTTATTCGCTGACACTGCCTTTGCGTCACTATTAAGGCAAATTTGATGTTTTATTATTGTAATAGATGTCAAATGGAAACGCACACTCGAATAACTATGTTTATATATTTGTTTTATGACAATTAAAGTAAGAGAGACATGTTGGCTTGGCTCAATTGTTGACTAATAAGGTCTTCCAATCACGATGGTAATATTATGTTGTTTGAATAAAAACTTTTTGGTGCTTTTGTTTCCATTATCTTTAGGTGTGGTACATCATGAAACAAGAAAAAAATAAAAAGTATTCTAATGCCTTTACAATAATTTTAGGATTGAAATGTACAATTATTTTTAACTTGAAATTGGCAATATCAGTAAATGTGATAAGTATTTCTTGGTGGACTATCAATTTATTATTTTAAACTATACCATATTACATTATTCTTACATATAATTTATATTTAAGTCAACAAATAGAGCTAAACCAACAATTAGTTTTCCTTTAGACAGTTATAAAGTAATTTACCTTATTTTAGCGTTACGTTGCAAACGTCACATGCCGTACATCAGAAGTACAATCATAAACCTTCTATCATTATATCGATAATGCAATTATTTTCTTATAATTTAAATCTCGATAGATTATTTACTTTAGTTAGGCAGACGGGATTGTTAAAGATCGAGGCTAGATAAGTATAGATTTAAAGAATATATTTAATAATAATAATTTAATGATTTAAATTCAAAAGTTTAAAATTTATGATTTATGCAATTTGTTAACACTATGTTTACTTTTGACTACCTTACTGGTTACTTTAGTCTTGATATAAGTATATTAAGTAAACTTACTGCCAATCTTCATGTTTGTTTCTGTAAAATAATTTCTTGTTTCAAATAATGTGCCATAGAATTTGTAAAATGTTTATGAATTCTTAGCTGTCTTCATAATGTCAACATAATATGCTGTAAGCTGTAATACATCTTGTGAACATTAAACACCAATAATTTAATAAGGAATTTAAATTGTAAATATAAATCAAATTGTTTTATATATTTAGAGAATAAATTTCTGTCATTGAATTGATTATTGTTTTACTTGTAATCTAGGAAATAACTGAATGAAGGTAGCTACTGATTTCAATTTACATACACCAAACATGCTTGAGAGTATCCTTACTATCCTTACTAATATTATAAATGTGAAAGTAACTCTGTCTGTCTTTCTGTCTGTCTGTTACGCTTTCACGTCTAAACCACTGAACTGATTTTAATTAATCGGTTTCTGAATTGGTACAGAGATAGAGTTGACGTTGAGAAAGACCATAGAATAGTTTTTACCCCGGACTTTTGAAGAGTTCTCTTGGAAACGCGATATAAACGACCTCGGGCGAAAAGTTAGTTGGTTATAAAAGATATATTATGTGGGTAGTTTACACTATTGGTACTGATAATAAATATAATAACTCAAAAAGATCTAAATAACAATGTATCATAACAAAAAGTCTTGAAATTTCCGATTTAGGAGAATAAATCTGCTAAAATAAGATAATTATGAAAACAATTAGATGCTTTTTTAGGCGTTGTAATGTAGCAGCCTAGGAGGAGAACACCCCACCCCCATATCTTCAAGCCTACGCCAGAAGTGAGAAATAGATATGAAAACAGATTAATTGCTTTTGAAAGAAACTATTCCGATTTGCAACTAATGCGACGAGCTTATTCATTATAATTGAGTAGGTACGAGTTGGCGAGCGAAGGAGGAAGATTATGATCTGCCATCACGGAAGATAAACAGAGTGACAAGATAGCATAGATCCGAAGTAAGTATATGTAAGTGGTTGCCAAATGATACATTGACGGGTTCAAACCCCAAATGTCATCATTTACCTAGCCTTTTCCCAACTATTTTGGGGTCGGCTTCCAGTCTAACCGGATTCAGCTAAGTACCAGTGTTTTATAAGGAGCGACTGCCTATCTGACCTCCTCAACCCAGTTACCTAGGTAACACGATACCTACCCCTTGGTGAGACTGGTTGTCAGACTTTCAAGCTGCTATAACGACTGTCAAAGAAGTATGAATAACAGCCGGACCCACAATTTAACGTGCCCATCGAAACACGGAACATGTTTAATCCCCAAGTGTATGACTGGAGACCAGTAAATGCTGTGTAGGATGCCCTCCAGCCTGGTGTACCTATAATCTTAAAAATCGTAGCTGGCTCGGACTGGGTACGGAGAGTGGAGGAAGGGCCGTTGTGGCGCAATGTGCCCATGTCCAGCAGCGGACAGCGATAGGTTGAGTTGATTGATTAAATCCCCGCATAAGACTTTCAGCATGATAAATAGTACAAGCTTTAGAGAAAAAAAGGAAATAAAAAGATTATGATTTTGTAATGTTTTGAGTATGTTTCAATTTTTTAAGTCAATAGTGTAAAATTTCTGCATTAGTTTGTTTCATAAATAGGAGACAAAAACGATTGATGCTGTTTCTTAGTGTGAGGATTCGTGGGCTGAGACACAGATAACTCGTACGCTGAATGGTAAAGGCAATTGACTACGGTAGTCGGGTCATGTGTATGTTGGGTTCGAATCCCTATTCAGTTAGCTAAAACTGGTGATGAATTTAAATAGTAGTTATTTAATGTAGTGCTCCCTGCGTCACTAATATTACCTATTGGCTCGGTCACACACCAGTATCAGGAGGACGTGCGCGCACGCTCACCGCTCGCACGTAACTGACAACTCTCCCCACTACCCGTGTGTACGAGACAACAACATTTATTGAGTATAGGACACTACATCCCTTCCTTATTATTAATTTTATTTAATTCGTATTAACTTAACATGTTCATGTACTCTGTAATTTTGGACGTTATTAAAATCAATTGAATCACTTTTTTCTTTTATCTTGCTATGTCATAATCAACTCTTTTAATTTAATCGCTGTCACTCCCATTCCCATTTTGAATTTGTTTTGTTGCACTTTCCTCTCTAGTTCTATTTTCTTCAAATGAATTACATTCCTTCTCAGATGCTGGCCAGTCTCTTCATTCCTTACTAATACATCTCCAGTCTCCCCTTCAGTTTTCTCTTCTGCCTTCCTTTTCCTATCCCCATATTCTTTTCCTTTTTCTTTTATAATGGCGTCTCTGTCTCTAACTTCCGAATCTTAAATTCTATAATCATTATCCAAAAAGGGTGGGATTTTATCCCGGTTTAATCTTCTAAAAAAACAGCCTCTGAAGGAGTCTTACCTTTAAGAGTTACTGAGTGTGGTGTCGAGTTGTACATCATAAGATATTCCCAGACGCTCTCATGCAAATCTTTTTTATCAATCTGGCTTATTTTTAACCGCTTCAGTATCTCGATTTTGCCTTTCTACTTCCCCATTCTGCTGAGGCCAGTAGGGTATCGTGTTATATAGTCGCATATTACATTGTTGGCAGAAATCTTTGAATTCCTGACTTACGAATTGAGCACCATTATCAGCAGTTATAGAGGTAAGATAATCAAGCCAGTATTTGGCAAGGGACCCATTAGGTCTATGGCAATATCTACCCACGGAACTGAAGGCAATTCCTTTCATAGGTACAGGATGACTCTGTAATTCCACAAGAGTACATCCGCTACATTGTTTGACCATTTCTTCCGCATCTTTGTCGATTCGCAACCATCACACCTTAGTGCGCAGCCGACTTTTCATGGCTACTATCCTCGGGTGCCCCTCGTGTGCAGCATTGAGTACGTCTTTCCTTAATTTTCTTGGGTTAACAATTTTGTCACCTCTAAGCAGAATGTTATCGTAGAAGCAGAGCTCAGATTCAAACACTTTATAACGCTTTACAGACTCATCCCAGTCATTATTGTACATTCCTCGTTTAATGTTTTTGATTTCTTGATCCTTTTTTAAGGGGATGGCACATGGACATGCTTGCTCGACTATTTGTTGAACAAAATCATCGACGTGTCCCTTTGGAACATCATCGTGTTTACCAAGTCTGGATAAGGGATCAGCGATATTTGTTTTCCCTGGTCTGTATATTATTTTGTACCTATACGCCTGGAGTCTCAGGACCCATCGCTCTACACGCGCACATGGTTTTGACCTCTTCCCAAACAAGAATTCTAGGGGTTTATGGTCTGTGATGAGATTGACTCCTTTCCGAATAAGAATATATTATAAATATAAATAATAATAAATAATAAATAAATGCGGACAACATCACATACATTGTTCTGAACCCAAAGTAAGTTGCTATAGCACTTGTGTTATGGAATTCAGATACATCGAAGGTACCACAAACACCCAGACCCGAGACTTGACCCAACACTGTACTTACTTTCCAGTTCAGTTAACGTACGATTCCTTGGTCCTTGTCTATGTCTCTGAATAAGTACGGCTCCTAACCCTACTGGTCTTGCATCAGCAATAACTTCAGCCTCGTCAGCAACATCGTAGTATCCTAATGTTTCCACGGTCGATAGCGCCACTTTTAGTTCTCGGAGTACGCAGTACTCGCGTACTTTTAGTTCTTTTCCCCAATCATCTGTTATACTTTGCTTCTTTCCTGTCTTTTGTCTCAGCAACTTCCTTATTGGTTCTGTTCTTGTCGTTAGGTTAGGCAACCATTTATTAACATAGTTCACAAGCCCTAAAAAGCTTTGCAGCTCTTCATTATTTCTTGGAATAACAATCGCTTGTATCTACATAACCCTTTGGCCGTAATAAACGT
The DNA here is from genome assembly GCF_003590095.1 of Trichoplusia ni. Taxonomy (NCBI): domain Eukaryota; kingdom Metazoa; phylum Arthropoda; class Insecta; order Lepidoptera; family Noctuidae; genus Trichoplusia; species Trichoplusia ni. The sequence continues at coordinate 1,050,105 of NC_039488.1, read as the reverse complement.
GGTGAGATCTCTGGAGTTCGGATGAATTTCCACTTGGTGGAACGCGTTTTTTATATCTAATGTAGAAAACCGTTTGGCTTTTCTTATTTTTGTTAATAGGGTGTCCATACCATACAAGGTAGAGGGTAGTTCTCTCTTAATATCGCCTTCTAACAATTCTTTTATTTTGTCTTCAACTTTCCTTTCAATCGGGATCGGTATTCTTCGGTAAGGCTGTGTGTGTTGGCATTCCTTATTGACTGATATCTCGACCTGAACATCCAGTAAATCCCTTGAACCATTATTGATAACGTAAACTGTGGCTGGCTCTGTTCTTTTGTTAACCTGTATAGCAGTGTCAAATGTTCCTTTAACATCCAGTGGGACTTTGCTTCCCATCTCGCATTCTATTACTGCATCATCATTTAAGTTGAAGATGTAATAACTCCCTTCACCTTCTTTTGATTTCGCACCCGGTTCTTCTTTTTGGTAAAGACTTACACATAGAACTAAAATGACCTGTTTTGTTACCCGAGATGCATTTTTTCCTTTTCGCTGGACAAGTCTGATTTGCCCGTGTATGTTCCTTGTACCCACGCCTGCTATATGCTGCTTTTTCCATATTCTTCCAGTTGATGTCCTACAATCTCCAGCGTATTAGCTTCTTTTATAATTTTGTTTAGTGTGACATCATCTCCTAAGGTTAGTATTTTTTTTCCGTAATTCTGCTGAAGAACATTTTCCGACTACTTGCTCTATCAAATGTTCATCTGGCTCGTAAACTCATTTTCATTGTAAGTCTAATTACAATTTTTCCGAATTTCTCTCCTTCCTTGTTTTATCTGACGAAACACATGTCTCTCAAATATTTTGTTTTGTTAAGCAGGAAGTAGGCATCAAGTTTCTCAATTGCTATTTTGTAAACGTCAGTGTTCTCTTCTGGTCCAACAACGTATGCTCCTGGTATATTTTAAATTATTTCTTATATTCTATCCTCCTAAAAGCAATAAGGTTGCTCTCTTTTTTAAATCTCCCCTTATCCTGCTGCATCTAAATAAATATTCAGAGACCTTTTCCACCGTTCCCAACGTAAGGCTACTACCGCATTGTCACCCTCAAGGTCGAGCTTTTCTGGGGTCGGAAGGATATTCGCCATTTTGTAGAGTAGGTTTGGGGCAACCTAGAACCAATGGACCTTATGGTCAGGCTCACCATTTACTAATACTTCACAATTTAGTCACATACAACTAGTACGGCTCATGATTTTATCTCGGCCCGTACTACCTTCACACACGTATGATTCACAATTTCATGTTGTCCCATACTGCCATCACACACACGTATGATTCACAATTTCATGTTGGCTCATACTGCCATCACACACACGTATGATTCACAATTTCATGTTGGCTCATACTGCCATCCAGACACGTATGATTCACAATTTCGTGTTGGCTCATACTGCCATCCAGACACGTATGATTCACAATTTCATGTTGGCTCATACTGCCATCACATACACGTATGATTCACAATTTCATGTTGGCTCATACTGCCATCCAGACACGTATGATTCACAATTTCATGTTGGCTCATACTGCCATCCAGACACGTATGATTCACAATTTCATGTTGGCTCATACTGCCATCACACACACGTATGATTCACAATTTCATGTTGGCTCATACTGCCATCACACACACGTATGATTCACAATTTCATGTTGGCTCATACTGCCATCACATACACGTATGATTCACAATTTCATGTTGGCTCATACTGCCATCCAGACACGTATGATTCACAATTTCATGTTGGCTCATACTGCCATCCAGACACGTATGATTCACAATTTCATGTTGGCTCATACTGCCATCACACACACGTATGATTCACAATTTCATGTTGGCTCATACTGCCATCACACACACGTATGATTCACAATTTCATGTTGGCTCATACTGCCATCACACACACGTATGATTCACAATTTCATGTTGGCTCATACTGCCATCACACACACGTATGATTCACAATTTCATGTTGGCTCATACTGCCATCACACAAACGTATGATTCACACGCTTTGTCTCCACATACCGAAACCAGTACTAAAATATCAAATAATGGAGTAACATTCTTTTTAATTAATGACACCTAACTTCTGACAAGATATAGGTAACTTAATGAATAAAGAATAATTTCGGCTATGAAGTTGCGGAATACTTAATGAATTATTATTAACATAAAATATGATATCGAACAAGGTAATTACATCCATAATACTCTTAATTAGTATTAGTATATAACCCTAATGAAATAATAACCTCTAATTCGTAATCATAATGTTTACAATTATTTATTTTATTTTTTTACCACAAAGATTAAATACTGATATCATTTTCAGGTGATATTCAGGTTTCATTTCCAAATTATCCGGTCCGGACCATCAACATGCTGACTATAGCCCTAGTATTCCAAGACCGATAACCCGTTAATGACAAAACGCCAGCGCAGAAACCTAATGTGTGATTTTATTAATTTGACCGTGAGCCAGCATTGCATTATCGTATTTTGAAGGGGCAAAGCTACAAAATCACTTATTAATTTCGTGTAAATAGATGTGTAAACATCCAAAACATAAAATTATTTCCAATTATCTACTTAATGTTATGTTATTTGTGGAAATAATCGGTATGAATTAATATGTGAACGAGATCTAGGGTCGGGAAGTGTAGGTTATGCTTTTACATGGTCAATTTATAACAACAAGTATCAATAACACAATCTCATCTTTTCTAACCAATAATTATCGCAACCATACATCATCCTACCTCCCATTTTATTTTATTATTTTAAATGACCAATATCGAATGTGAAATGAAATAATGGTATTATTCCACTTACTTTTGTCCTCGTCGCCACTTGTAGTGCTCCCTGCGTCACTAATATTACCTATTGGCTCGGTCACACACCAGTATCAGGAGGACGTGCGCGCACGCTCACCGCTCGCACGTAACTGACAACTCTCCCCACTACCCGTGTGTACGAGACAACAACATTTATTGAGTATAGGACACTACATTTAATATACCTTATCTATGTTGTAAAAACATAAAAAAATGATGTTGATTTATTTAACTGCTTGTAAAGGCCTATCAGTTTAGTAATAAATATAGGGAGATTATATCTATTGCGTTTCTAAGTAAAATTCCAAATATCTACTTATGTCTGGACAAAAACAACAATTAAAGTTGGAATGTATTACTCTAGTACGTAAACATTAAAGCAAAGTTAGCCTCTGTTTGGCATCGAGCCAGGAAAACGTTATGCTGAAAAAGACATGCCTGTACGTAGGTATAAGTATTACAATACATAGCCCGTTGCCCTCATTTCTCGAAGAGTAGGAACGGCACAAAAGGTTTGGCGAGGAAGTTGATTTATAACTCTTAACAACCCGTAACTCAGTTATGCGTACATGATGAATTGAGAGTTTGGCAATTGAAAGAATGGTATTAAGATAGTTTAGTGTTACTAAGACTAGAAAAAGTATCGTAATCTTTAACAAAAAATTAATAATATTTTATTTTTAATAAATTGTTGGTAAATTCTGACAGATAGCGACATCTGTACAACATTTCATAAAACGACTTAGCATAAGATTTGTTGTGGTTTCAATAAAAGACAACAGATAGCGTTCTTTACTCGGGCTAATTAAAGTAAATATTTTATATAATACACTTAGTACTGATTAAAACTAAACAATATTTCTCATATTGATTTGAAGCTGAAGAAGCATAAAATATTTCAAAATATAAAATGTATCTTATTAGTTCTGTATACAATGGAACGTAGCTATAGAAATTACAAAAACAAAATGACAGCAAACGTCATTCATAATTCATTGCCCAAGTCGGTCGAATTGAATTAAGTTATTTTTGTGCGCGTAATTAATAATTCAGCGTAAATGGAAAAAAATAGTGTCCTGATAGGAGGAAGCAGAAGCTGAAGTGTTTTTTTCCTTGTGTGAAAGTGCGATAAAGTGACATTCATGGCTTCTACACCAAAACAAGTGAACGGCAAACCGTCGAATAGTAACGGCTCCTTGGGAAAGCGGAAGAAATCTCGTGGGAGCAGAGGCTCGTACCTGTCCAAATGGTTAGACAAGACAATGCACCACATCCAGGAAGCGACGCCTAGCATGGATACTTACGATACCTTCGTCAATCCCAATATGAATTATCCGATGGGTGGTTCTCAGTTCGCGCCCGGTTTTGATCCTTACCGACAAATTTATGGTATGGCACCTGAGCCGATGTCTCTGCCCACACTGCCTACGTACTGCAACCCACCGATGATGCCGTTTTACGGGCCGGAGTTCTACCGGTACTCGGGCGTGCAGAGTGTAAACAAAAGCATCCAAGTGCAAAGGCCGCGAGTGCGGCGCCGCAGCGACAACAAAGTGGAAGAATCGAACAACACCTCGAGAAACGTGACACCAACTCACACCCACCAAAACAGCTACTTACAACCAAAGAACTTATCAGACAGCCAGGACTTTGCCAGTTTGCCTCCAATAGTCACCTCTGTAATTGATACGAATTCAAACAGTGACATGAATGGGAATGACAAGGATGAAGGTAGTAATGCAAGGAGGTACAGTGACCCCTGTGTGAGAGGCCTGCCTGATGTGGCCAGGCCTGCTAATGGGGATGTGGAGACCGGCTCTGAAGCCAGTTCAGACATGTCGGGAAGCCAAGTGGGAAGTCGACTCTTAACATGTCTACTGGACCAGATTACATCACTAAAATTGGCAAATGAAAGACTGACTAAAGACTTAATGGATAGCAAAGGTGAGTTCATTTATTTTAAAAATAGAATATATATTTTGTATCATCATGGTGGCCTTTAACATTGCATGAAGTATGCATGCAACCTTCTTGTTTTTGGTAAAACCTTTCAAACAACTACACCTACATGAGAGTAACCCACACATTGTGGAATGTGTCAAGGCTTGTGTTGAGAGCATAATAATATATGAATATTAGTAATAAACTCATATTGATGTTTTGACTATAATAAATTTATAGATTACATGTGAAATTGAGGAGTTTAGTCCCACTTTATGTCTAGTATGTGACTATTTTCAGTTGTAACGAACTGAAATTACAGATTTGTAATTTCGTTTTTAGTATTGGAATCATTTTATTTTTAAAGAATGATTTAAAAATATAAAATGGTCCTTTATAGCCTTGATCCTATATTGGTAATAACAGCCAACTATGCTGTAATTAAAGTTATGAACTGTGCTGTGATCTGCTTTCAATCCTGCATAAATAATATGTATATTTTCACAAATACATTATTCATAACATCAAGCATATTTACACCTGATTTCTACCCTTATAAAGACTTCAGGTATTTTAGATATGTAAAAGATTCTACTTATTTTGCTTGCTGAATACCACTTTGTGTAAGAAGTATTTTAGTTACACAAAACAAATATGTACTTGCAAAACGTCATTCATATGAAAAATGAACGCTTGAGTAGTTAAGAAAATGATTCCACCAAGAGCAATTATAATAGTTATTCACAGTCACTATTGAAATCCATAATGTTTTCAACCACTTATCAAGTGCACTTAGTTTGTTTTTGCCTTAATTAGTGATTACAATGCATTCATTATTTATTACGATTTTCCTTTAGCATTCATACTTATTTACAGTGGAATTGGAGAACTTACGGCAGCACAATGCCATTTTAAAGGGTTCCAGCTCAAGTATCGGTCCAACACCTAATCACTCACTTAATGATAATGGTAAGTAATAATAATGTTTTGTTAGATCTTGTTTAAGCCATAATTCTTTACAATTAAGCCCATACATGGATGAAAATCCTACAAAATTCGTCATTGAACAGCTGTGGTCAGCTATTCAATATAGATTTGATATTTATGAAGTTATAGCCACAAATTGCCATTGCCAATCTTCAGTAATAAAGAAAACAATCCCAAGAAGAGTAAAACTTATCCATAAGCAGTTCATTAAGATGAAGATCCCTCATTAATATTTAAAATAATCTTAATTGGACACTTTAAAGGAAAGCTAACTAGCTATTTTATTATAATTACTTTCGTGCGGTTGATTTATAAGTTTTTTAACAACGTTGTACTCTCGCCTATTTATCGGAATAATACTAGTTTCGGTCGTAACCGGAGTCCTTAGTCATGACCTAACGCGGCAGAGCGGGGTCGCAGTCAAACTTTTCGACTTTCGATTAATCGATTATTCGATCCCGAAAAATACGCGTGAGTAATAAATAACTAGATATTCCTATTTATTTCTGGCGATCTTTCTCTCAGTTAAAAAATTTCCATCACCTCACGGAAATTCCCTAAAATTACGTTTAAAAACGTAGCAGAAAGATTGATGCTGATAAGATGATATTTGAATTGAATATTCTCTATTGTATTCCTATGTAACAGACAAAAAATATAGCACAATAGACTCATTACAAAATCTGTTGTTCTCAAATTAGAGCCAGACGTATTGGATGCTACATCTGCCAGTATTTTATTTAAACTCTACTTTGTCTGACTATGTAAAACAAAACTGCGTTACGTAAACTAAGAGCAATGACGGTCTTAGTTCATGTAATTAGATTAACATGATCACATTTTGTTATTGACCATTTCAAAGTAAATATGGGTTTTATCATATATATTTGTATTTAATCGTAACTCAAATTCTTTTGATATATTTGAACGAATTTTGTTTGTCCCAAAGTCGGACCCCTGAGGGAGTACTCGTGAAAATCTTATTCTAGCTTCATGAATAGGCTGAATTATTATGATTATACCAGCAAAGAGATATTATACAACATATTAGGTACAGTACTTCATCATATGCCCTTGCATTTCTATATTAAGATCATTTTTGGGTACTGATAACGTGTAGAACGCTTATCCATATACCATCCATAATCTCGTTGTTAGTATTACATGATGAACGTTAGTCGCAGATAAAACTGTGTACGTCACGACGACCTTGTTACACCGAGGGGACGGGTAACTCGGTTAATAAATAATGTATGGGCTTCTAGATAAATTGTTTATATTGTAACTGTCTTGTATGAATGTATGTTTTATTTTTATATAGGCTCTTTGTGTCAAATGTAAGATTAATTGGCAATCATAATGAGTATTTAGTATAGCTTGTAGGTCGATGAGTAAATCGCAATGTTGCGTTACATCTAAAACTAATCGTTCCTAATATTTTGCGTCATTAAGTGCTTTATCTGCCGAAACTATGTCAAATACTTCGCTATCGTATCTTATCTACGGCAATTTGCATAGCTACAATTTTTTTCATTCGTTAAGGTAATCATTAAAATTGTTTAGACTATTTTTATATTAACAAAAAATTATAAGTTTCAAAAAGCTTTTCTCTAGCGATCGATGTCAAAATTTGGATTTTCTTTGCTTTTGATCATTCGTTTATCTGCATTGATTACTACTACTTTAACTCATAGGGTGTAATAAAAATATAAGTCCAATACGTTAAAGAACAATTCTTAAACCCATCTAAATAAAAAAATGTTTATTCTTCGAGTGTTTTGATAAACTATGCCCTTTCGTTATAAAAACTTACATTTATCACATAAGTATTTGCATAGAGACATCTGTTTTTGTACCACAGTTAATTCTTGTCATTAATATGTTCAGGTATTTTGACGTGAATATGCACATCAAGTTTTTTGAATAATATTTAATGCCATTTATTAAATACCGCATCATCTAATTATCAGTTTTAAGAATTTGAACGTGATTCACCGATTGATCTAAAACCAAAATTCGGCACAAGGTACAGAGCTCTTTATTTGGCTAAATAAACACTTGCGTTGTCACTCGGCCAAAATCTTAAGAATATAAATGTACTAGATTTTATTTTTACTTGACATTGTATTTATAAAAGACCCAGTCTTTGTAAAACGTTGAACACTTAAAACATATAGACGCACTTTTGACGGTAAATAATCTTATTTAATGAACATTCATCGGTCGTACCTTAGAAGAGACACGAATATTTAAATATCAAGTTTGATAAATAACCATGAAAACGCCAGACCAAGGTTACATCACACACAAAAATTGATATAGAAATAGACGTCAAGTCAAATTTGAATCCACGTCAATGGGCACACATTACAAAAGACCTACTTAGTATGTGATATTCGCATGAAAACCAGGACACATTGTCAACGGCGCGTGATGTTTTTTCGTATGATCATCATTCTGCACAAAGCAGGACAAACAATTTTACTTTGGACATCGTTTTTGTTCAATACTTTCACAGTTGCACATCCGCATTTAACTGCCGCTTAGTCGTAATGGAATTCTCACGTGGGATAATTAGGTTTTGTTTTATCTGTTTGGAAATTCATGGATGCAGTCCAGAGTTTGGAGTGTTGCCCAAGAATTGTAGTAGGCCCGGCTGACTGTAGACTCGATATATTGCCAAAAATGTGAATCTGTCTGAGTGATTTCTGCTGCTGTCACTGCTTTAATTGTCGCTTTGAGAAATTCACTTGGATCCAATATACGATTTCTCCTAAAATTGAAAATTTCGGTACCATTATTTCCTCAATTAATTCACTCGATAAAAAGTCTTCACAAAAACAGGTCGCTTTACTTTCATCGTGAAAGTGAGAAACATTACTTAATTATTACCGAATTCGATTCCGGAGCAAATGTGAATGTTAAACGTTGACTCCACAATTATTATTTTGTTCACGTTCATTTCACTAAGTGAAGAGAAATCCGTTATTTTTGAATGGCTTACACGAGTCCTGTACAGAAGCCACTTAATGCTTTAAATCTAAAATGAAATTGGACACTAATAGATTCTATGGCTGCAACGTTGGAGTACAGTTAATGATCGTTGGCGAGGCTTTTAACAGTAATGAGTACTTTAACCAGCAGTTAGAAGATATCTGAATAACTTAGCTTTCAACTTACAGTTTTAAATGTTTGTCATTTAGCTGTCCCGGCTTTGCATTACAAGTTTCTACGTAATTATCATAGTTTATATCTTAGTTTTCCTTCCTTTTGCAGTCCTGATATTCCTGATTTTCTACTTTCGCTTTATAAGTGCTCACGGTGTTAATAGCATTTCGTAATTAGATACAATAATTATTTGAAACGGTATTTTCCTTAGGGATAATAGTGTATTTGGTTCGTGTAGCTTGTATTTTGACCAGACAGTTATTAATTAATCCTTTGAATGACATCAGATATCAAATTAAGTGTAGCTACTTTTTTGTCTGGGTACTGTGCCTTTAATTATGTAGGCGAATTTGTTGTTGTTTTGTGTTAATATCAGTTTTCTTCTACTAGCAGTATATTCTTCTGTATTTTCAAGAATTCTTCCTTTCCATCTAATATGTAAATAGTTGTTCCGTAAATCTTTTTAAGTCTGAGTGTCTTTCTGCATGTGACGTTAATATTTGTGAAACCCTCGAGACTCGAGGTTAAAATAGGGGAGTAGTTTTTTAATGATAAAAAAATAGTTTACCTCTTAACCGAGAGTTGGTTTCAAAACTGTGTAGTCTAATACCCTTTCGTGTTAAATGTAGATCAGACAACCGACATTAGTAGAAATGGGCGATGTAGCATGGAGCAGGCGAAATCGCGTGAGTTACGTGACCTAAACAACTGTTTGGTAACTTCTTACATTTGTGGGATATTATAGGTTTAAAAAAAATGGTATATAATATAGGTTTAAACTAAATCCAAGGGTTCAGCTAATACTTCCAGTTTATTCTTGTTTCGATACAAGGATCATCAGCAATCTCATTCTAAAAATGTTTCATACCGTTTATGATACACCCCTTTGACGCTTGCGTTTTAGTATAGTAACAATGGCTTTAATCGTTAATTAAGTGCCTCTTGATTCGCTTTTTTTATATCAGAATACATTTATGAAATTATACTCCAAGAATAGATTTAAAATTGACCTATTTCACATGTTTCCTAAAGTTAAGGGTATGAATCATTAACTAGAAAAAAACATGTAAAATAGAAATAAGCCTTCTCATTCCCGTTAAAACAAAGTTGAGAAGAAAAACTTCAATGCCATTTTAAAAGTAACATGTTTCAAAAGCACATTTTTTAGCCCTTTGCCTCAAATGGCTTAGTTTGTTTACACTAGTGTGGCGATACGTAGGTAAGCCTTATCTCCCACTAATCGTATTATGCAGGTCAACACTGCGTTACTTGTGCACTGAAATAACTTGAATTCATTCAGCTCTAAGTAATAACATTGTATCGATAATAAATGTATGGAAATACATATTTGTTATAGTAACGTTGTGTATTCAAATAAAGTCTTATTGACTATTGACATTATAAATTAGGATTGTCTAAAGGTAAAATTCATTTCAACATTTTCAAAATCTAGCCTCTGCTATCTCATGCTTAGGCTACGTCTTCAATAATTAAACAACTATACTTATCTAGAAATTTCTACTCTATCGATGTGTCGTATAATTTACTATCCATTGTATAATTGTATGTGTTTTGATAAAAAATAGGAAAATATGTACAGCGACATATTCTTAATAAATGCTTCTTCGTAGCGCTCTGTTTACTCTTAAGATTGGTACTTTATGTTTTCCTATGTCTTTACATACAATAAACATTTTTTTTCTAGATATGTTCGGTTTTCAGTTTGACCGGATTTAGCTGATAACCTTTTGCTATTCCAAAAATAGACTATGATGGAAAGCGTTTGCTCCATTTTTTTTAATAAACACAGAGACATGGAAAATTTGATAGCTTTACCACATCGCGTGTTGAACTAACATTGACATTAGGTAACTTGGTCTCTACCTAACCAGCAACCTACTCCCTAGTTACTAACGTCCTTGCGGCAGACGTACTCAACGATAAAGGTATTAAACTGAAAGAATTTTACTGCTGATACTTAAGGGGACTTACTTATATAATAGAAAGTATTTTACAATAAGGCCTTCGATGATTTTGTGGATGATGAAGGCTTTTAAAACGGAAAAGAAATGAATCTTCTATAAATTCCACTTGGATTAACGTGGATCGATATCGGAGACTGAAATCGATCTCTACCCTCCGCAATTTTAAACAGTTTAGAGGTTTTTGCCGTCCCCATCCACCATCCTGGATGTTGTGGTGGCACGACTTCCTTTTGCGTTGAACTCAACTTCATCATGAAAAATCTCCATTCTAAATACTTATGTATTAATGTATTAATAGTAGAGACATACCCTAAAATACTTACTATACTTAAAATACCCCCAATGATTCAACAAGGCAAATAGCAAAAAACTAAAAACAAAAATGCAGGAATGTCTTAAAATACAAACTAAACAACAAAAAAATAGGAAAGTTAGCAACAGTACATGCACGAGTTAGAATAATTTTAAAACATGAATTTACTCGTATTTTCATGATTTTATGAGCAATAATAGGTGTCATTGTTAATTGGTCGCCTGACAAATTTATCAGAAATGTTATTTATACCGTTAAATCAATTAGAACTTAAGAAATGTAAAATTAAATGTATGATAAATGTACTACTCGTCACTGCATAACATCATTACAAGTTCCACGCCATTTTTTACATAATATTATTTTGAATTATGGCTATTATATGAAGCTTGCGTGAAATACGAGCGGCAATAAGCGATCAATCATTAAAGAAAATGAATTGCACTCGTAATGTGATGTGTTACTGTAATGATTTCATTAATTGATTGCTTTTGTTTCCTTGGGGGTAAGAATACTTCCTTGGGGTACACCAGGAATGTGCTCAATACACCGTAGGGCACAACTAGTACACGATAAAAGTTCTTTTTTTTTTGAGTTTCATAACCCAAAGAAACGGATGTCGTACCCTTAAATAGAAAGCCAGTTATTTATATAATGACGGATTGTTTTCGTGTACCAACTTGCCGAACCAAATTAGGTAAGCTTGGTTTTGTTTGAAGCTATAAAAAGTTACAAATGAAGTGTTACATTAAAAATAAACATCTATACTTTGCGAAAGTGACACCGTTTGGAATTGTTCGGCCAATTATATCTGTGATGGGATTTTGAATGAAGATAGTTTAATATTTTCTACTACTTTACTTAAAAACTGGGTCTTTATATTGGAAGAATAATGTGAGCTAGCTAAAGCAAAGCCAGCTTCCTTTTCGTTTGATTCATAAACACATTGAATCAAAAGCAGTTGTTTCTAGCAATTGTGTTTTGAACCACTTTGTTTTCTTTAAATCAAATTTTGTATTATTAGCTGCAATCGGTTTAATCTGGTGTCAAGTCTCGTGGACTCTGACGTAGAAGCAAGAACCCACTTTTAAAGTCCTGCAGAAATGTATTAGTAACTCACCGCATTACGAATACTAAATCAAGTATAATAACGACGCTTCTATTCTATTATATTCTAAATTTATAGCCCTTAGTGACCCTTTCTCTATATACAATTTCCCCGTCCATATACTATAGTATTTCCAAACTCTCAATGTTCATCGTCCGTCCACCGTCTATCTTTTCCACCATCTATTATCTCATCGATATCTTCAACTTGCAGTGTACGTCACAGGGCAGTACGCTCCAGGGTTCCTGACTGACTTGGTGCGAGAGATCCGGGACGCGGCGCGCATGCGCGAGGATGCTCTATATTCGCGTGTCCGCGCTATGGTCGTCGAGAGAAACGATGTGAGTATTAATCATGTACCTAGTCTTGAACTTTAGCACTTTCATCTCCAGCCCTTCCTTATTATTTTTCTACTAGACCTTTTTCCCTAGTTTTGTAATGCTGTTTTTAGGTAATATTGATTCCTGGTCTTGTTTCCTAATTTATTGTCACCAATTTCCAGTATACGGCCTGTCTTGTTGAATATTAGCCACTTTTCTTACGTGACATCTTCGGCTGTTTTTGTGCCAGTTATGTCCACTCAAGCATCTGATTTTCAATTCATAAACTTTTCATTTTCCAGTGCAAGACAGTTTTAATTTCCTTTGCTCGACGATTCGCTAACAACATTTCATTTATTACATCCATCACTGCTTTCCTTTTCGTTTCTCATTCGGGTCTTCTTTGAGTTTTACTGAGAAACGGCCTGAGTGTAAATAATATTTAACCGTTACACGTATTTATTACACAAATATAAAGCTTCACTTGACGTTTTTAATTACAGCTGTAACATCGGTGTTTACTAGAAACATCGTTTATGACTCGAAAGCACTGGTTTGATGTAATAAACAGTTATGCTTATGAGCCTAAGCTCTCTCACTTCATAAATGTTTTTATCGATGAAAGTAAATTTATACCCTTAAGTGTACACAATTACTTTTCCTTTCAATTATTCATTGGAATCGATAACCGGCACTGGATGGCACGAGACGGTCAACGTTTAGCGGTACCTGGCGACCTTCAACTAAGCATTGATTATTAATTATTCTAATCGGAATTATGAATAACATAAATATTTTTGTACAAATTGGTATGTTTCTTAAAACGTCGACTTAAAGAAACTTAATCTACCGGCTATTTATACCTATACTTGTCGACAATCATAAAAATATTTTGGGCTTTGAACCAAAAATAATAAATGAGTATTAAGGTGCAAATCGTTAGTGGGAATTCTATTTCAGAGAAATTTTACTCCGCATGTGTTTCATATGAATGCAAATAATTCAGGTCATATGCCTGAAAGTGTAGTTCTTAACATTCCTTTCTAAAAAATCTTCATTTTAGGTTGTTTGTTTTTAACAACCATTTATTCTAAAGCATATTCAGGAATTCCTCAGTTCCTTTCTACATTCATAATCTCCGGAAACCAGGTGTTGAAACTGTTTTCATAACAGGTGTCGTATTTTACAACCCATGTTGAATAATGGTTACTATAATATCAACTTCCATTGTCTTAACTTAGTGTATCTTCATTGATATCTAGTAGTACCTTAACATACATTAATGGTTGGTGCCAGAATTAGGCTTATTCAGACGTAGTGAGGAATATCATGTGAATTGAAATGCATTGCGTAGCCTCGTAGATCTGGTCAATCAAACCATGGATCACCGGTATTGTATCGTGCTCGAAAGATGTAATATTAAGTACATTCGTTATAGACACTTGCAAAGCGCTGCCAGTTTTCTTTACACACTGTGAAAATTATTAATGAAAGGATATGGTATGTGTGTTTTTCCTGCAATCAGTTTAAAATGACAACTACACATGCTATTCATGTTTCATGGTTATGTGAATCCACTATCATGAATTAATCTTTGACAAACGTTAAGTCATCTTTAACTTTCTAAAAACAAGTTACTATGGGACACAGTTACCTAGTAAAATGGATCACAGGGGTCAGATAAGCGGTCTTTCGCTTTTGCTGAATCGATGAGACTGAAAGCTGACCCCGACAAAAATAAAATGAAATAAGTCGTGTTTAATATTATGAAATTGAAAACCCATAAAAAGTGCCTTTAATCATTCTAACGGTATCCTTTAGTTTTGCCTCTTGACTACCGGATTTACAAATTAGATTGTTTAAACAGTATGAGTCAACTATGAAATATTGGATTAGATACGCAATCGTTAAATCGGCAAAAATGTAATCGATGCGTAACGGAATTTATGTCACACTACATTACACAAACATCCCTACCTAGTTAAAGAGATGTATTTGAATCTAGAACTAAGAAAAGTAAGAAAACCTCTTTAAAAAGAGCAGTGAAACGTCAAATTAGTGTCAAGATTCTGGTGGGGAATTAAAAAAGTTTTCGCTATCTAGAATTGTGGATCACGTTGTAGTAGATTCTAGACTACACGATTAGTGGTAGCTATTTTAAAATGTATGTCGAAAAGCTGTATCTGAATTAGCTAATAAATTGAGATGAAATAACCGTTTCCTAGTAGATGTAGGTAAGAAGTTTTCAGATATAAAATGTATTTTTTTGCCAGACTACAGTTAAGAAATCGAATGTATCGATGATGTCGAATCTTTCTGCCAGATATAAGATATTTCAAGGTTATGAAAAGTTCATCTAGTTCTAAAATGTGATTCGTGCAAGTTTGTGAAAAGCGTTCACATTGCCAACAATTTTAAGAACATTCGTGGTTTAAATAATTCGTGGAATTCAAAGTCGTATAATCGCTTATCTTCTGTTACCAAAATATCAAAAGAAAATTGGAATTAAGTGCGCATCCATAGTGATTACTGGACGTTCCTATTTTGTACGAAAGGTTTTGCTCTACCTATAGATATTCTTGGTCTATACGGCTTATCAAAGATCATTTCATCTGCACTTTGCGAAACCAAGCAAAGAGCTGGAAAATTATTCGCTATTAACATTCATTTAAGAGCTTAATGCGACATTATGAAACCTACGCGCAATCGTATAAGGGATAATCACGTTGCGTCATGTGTCTGCAAACGACGATTTTGCTAAAAATGCGATGTGATTTTAGCAAAAAAAAAGAATTGGAAAATCTTTTGGCGGACTGAATCAGTACAAATCAAGTAAACATAATCGTATTTTTGATCACTGCTTTTCGGAAGCAAGGCAAACAGAATAGTGACCTTAGGCCAAAGCAACAGGCCTGCTGTTACAGCGAAAGTTATAGGCTGTGCATCCCATTGTGAATGATGCTCGCCGGGGTTGCGGGATTGGCCGAAGGAGTAACCGTGGCCCCGGTACCCAATTGCAAAGAAAGGAACATGGGAAAAAGCTGAATCTAATTTTGTCTACGAATGGCCAGAGTTTTTGGAGAAATATGGTAAAAGACTTCGGTACCCACGGCCCTCAATAATAAGGAAACGATCATAAAGGAGAGGCACAGTCATATAAAAAATGTCGAAGAAAATTGACCCACAGGTGTTTACTAGGAACATGTTTAAAGAAATATGTCAGTCTATACGGGACAGCAGTTCCAGACTGGACTCGACATTTCCAAACTGTCTTGGCTCCACTCCAAATATGTCGGATGCTGGCTTCCAGTTCAATGACCTTAGATAATAGCAAGATTATGGCATTTGTGGTAGACTATTACATACATTGAGAATAGACAAGTAGTACAGATTTTAAAATCGGTACTCAAAAACAATTTGACAAAAAATAGTAGCATCACATCTAATACTTCAGACATTATTTTCGTAATTTAGTGCTTTTTTTTTGTTTCAGTCAATATTTATTAGGAATGTACATAAAAAAATAAACAGGTGTCAATTTCAATAGCGAATTTCTATTCGTATGTATACTTCTTCAAGAGAATAAACCGAATGTAGTCTACCACGTGTGATTTCACCGTTAATCTTATGACTAATTAAGTATCGAAGGCTAATTGAATTCCCTGATTTCGTTAATTACTTTTTAATGCTTGTAATGTCCTTGTCTAGTTCCTCAATACCTTCGACAGAACGGTGTATATACAAAAAATATCAACATTAAATTGAGAAGGAACTTTGCTATTTCGTCGGTTAAAAAAACCTCTTTGAATAGACATGCAATATTAACACCATCATGTTGATAAAAATCCTTAACGTGTTAAAAAAATCTAATCTCCTACGCTTAAAGCATGGTTTCAATTTCATCGTCATCCACAGCCTTTGCCCTCCCAGTGCTGGGCATGGGCCTACCCTTTCTTTTGCCAATTTCTACGGTCCTTTGCCAGCCTCATCTAGACTCAACCCGCGACTTTAACTATATCGTCGACCCATCTTGCCCCCGGACGACCGACGCTCCTTTTACCTGTACCATAGCCTCATGGCCACTCGAAATGTGGGAATTGTCTCTATACAGCTGACTATTTACTTCTGAACCAGTTCACCTGTAGCAATGTAAGAATTCTTAAATCCGTATTTATTTCCGTTTATTGAGTTAGATTTGCCATCATCTGACTATCGCGGTGCTTAGGTAACTGCAACGCGGTGCTTAGGTAAACAATTAGATCAGATGGCAGTCGCTTTGTAAAACACTGGTACTGGTAGCTGCATCCCTAGTTTCCTGATGGTATACTGACAAAGAATTGACTATTCTTAGTTTCGCCTTAGTTTTCAATGAATTCAAGACAAAGAAAAAATGGTTTTGGTTTCCCTAACGCTGAACGAAACACCTTATTATTTTATGAAAGCTGCTAATAATGGCTTGCGTTTATAACTTTTCGTGGGAGCGAGAATATTATCTCGGTTAATTAAACTGTTGGTATACATTTACTAGGAATTCTATTCAGTATTTAACGTTTCTGGGACAATCTTCATCGTCTATTGTTATTATTTTAATACATTAGGCCTTGACTTAGTCTAAATATTTCTTTCATAAACCCGGTTTTTCTTGATTGTTTTTTCTTTTAACGTGAAATCTTTTATCATTTGGTCCAATAAAAGTTTCTTCCTCTATTTTGTACCCTTTAGTTTCCGATGTTAATTGCAGCATCATTAGCCAGGAGAGGGTCCTCCAAAGTACAATTTAAGAAAAGTAAATTCTTAACAGTGTTATAAATGCGATTTGTAGTTCGTTTGTCATGCCGTGGAAGTGGCAACAAATGTGTAATAAAAAATATTAACCTTTACTAGGGCGTGAATTTGTATATTTTTTACTTGGATTAGGTTCCAGTTCCATGCCAGAACGTCCCTAAATATTTCATCTGGCAAATAGACTAGTGATGATTAAGTTTTATTGCTGCCTAACCTTTTTGCGCAAGCATTTTTGAAGTTAGAAAGAAAAACTTATAAGGCCATAGAGTATGATTATCAGAGATAATCAAATAAGGCAAAGGTAATAGATAGATGTTTACACGTTTAAAGTTGTATAGTTATTGATAAAGATGTTTATGAAGCGGCTGATAGCTAATCAACAGTTATGAAGTATTACTTCCTTTCCTATTTCAGCTACTTTTGTACTGTAGATGAAAAAGACCAAGACCAGAGACCAGACCAAGAGAAAAAAGACCCTTTTTGGTTAACAACCCCGGAATTTTGGTTTGAGGAGGCTTTCACTGTGGGACTATCAAAAATTTTAGAATCTCTACCGAAGTTTCATTGTTTTTTGTTATCAACGCATAGACAAATGTACGAATACACAGGATTTGTTTAGATCAATGAAATGTTTATTCGTCTACAGAGTAAGCAAGCTTGTTTTTCCAGTGAAGCAGCGAGCTTCACTGGAAAAAAAATGTTTGGAATTGTAACATCACTTACTATCGAAATTGTCTAACTATTCATGTGGGATACATATTAGTCAACTACACTTTTAAGGAATACACGTCCCATATCCACCAAATACGGGGCTTGGGCAACGGCACAAACAGCCAGGCGCGTCACTATCGAGAGCGTGACGATATTATTAAAATCTGGAACATGTGTAACCACTGACGCAGATGCACTTCTTTACACTTATTATCAATCTAACAGCACTTAATCGATCAATGAATCTAGGTCGTCAGTACTGGCCTCACTGCGTACAAGGAATTCAGTACATTATAAGCAATTAATTGCTGACTAATAGTTACAATAGAATATTTTGTTTCATTACAGAACGGGTTGGCGTCTTCGGAAAATAAGTTTACGGAGAAAGCTCTTGAAGAGATCAAGGTATGATCATTTTTTTAATATTGATTTTAAGCACTTCATTGTTTTGAGCGAGCCGCCAACGCCATCTATGTTTTCTGCTGTAAACTAAAAGCGTATACAGCTGATGGCGCTTCAATCTACGGATTGCTTGTCCAACTAGTTCACGCGGTGGCCTAGAGATGGCGTTGAGTTTGAAACAGAGTTATTTGTTTTTTTTTTATTCAACTCTACTTTTTAATTATATTTACTTACTACTACTTTTGAAAAGCCACTGTTAAAACTACCTAACAATAATTATATTTAGATACAAGATAATTCAATGTCTACAAAAAAAAATATTTTAGTTGTTCTTAAAAAAAAAACAATAACATGTTCTAAAAAGAGTGTCATTTTCACTCTTTTTAGATAATGTTATTGTTTTTTTTTTATTATTATTTTTGTCTTATCATACGATTAACAAAAAAACTTAGGACTATAAACCCATCTCAATAAAAGTACATAACTGCAAGATGTTAGTATAAACCTAACATTATTTAACCACTCGAACTCCTTTGCATAAAACCTCAAGGAATTATAAAACCAACATACATTTTTTCATATTTCACAAGATTTTTTTCCTTGAGTTTGTGTTTTTTCGTTTTCACCTCAATTCGGTGCTATTAAGCGTTATTTGCTGTGCGAGTTGGGTGGTCCCGTGGAGTGCTCTTCACGCCTTCGCGGAGCACTAACGTTGTGACACCAAGCAGGTAGACACAGAAGTATTACGAAACACGTTGAACCTAGAGACATTGTAACGTTTTCAAAGTGCCTGGATAATGACCTTTTTTTGATAAGTCGGGGTAATCCTCATGGACACCCATTCCCTCCCCCAGGTTACGGGTAGTGTCAGATTCTTACTGATTTAACCTAAACCGCTGTGCTCCGTCTTCCGCATTTTTCTGTCGGTGTGTTGAAATCCTTCATACCCTGGAAAATGACCAACTAATCAAACTCCTGATTAGGATTGCTATTGCCCCCTCACGCCATATTAAAATAATTGTACCGAATAATAATGTATGCGATTCTAAGAAAACAAAATTTCATATGATTTACGGCACAATAGTGTAAGGAAATTAGGTAGTTTTCGTTAATAAATAAAATATTCACTCATTCGAACACTTGTATCACCAAAACTTAGCTACAAAATACCCGTTCGCATTGACTTTTCTTATATAAGGAGTTTTAATGTTTTGAGTGAACTTGCCTTTCTGATATTTCTGTACAGTGGCGACACTATTACTGTCTAACACTTGTCTTGTTCAATCGTTATTGTTGATGCGAAACGCCTACGGCGGGTGCAAGGTGACTTTGCAAATAACTCTGTTTGCTTTACATAACTATTTTACGATTCTATTAATGTTTTGAGTTATATTTGTATTTTGATAGGCATTTGTATTACTCTGATCAGGGATAAAAACAATTTGAAGCAACTTTTAGTTATTATTTTTAAATCAATGCTTGCTAATAAACAGATATATCAATGAAATTCATATCTAACGCACGATTTTAACTGTCATAGAAGATCATAGACTAATAATTTGATGACGCGATACACGCGTATTCATCGGTATCGGAATAATCTCAAGAGTTTTGGATCCAACCAGAGTCTTCAATCATGAGCTGATGCGAGGCGGCAGGGTATAAATGTGTCTTACAAAAGTTAATCATACTGCTCATTTATAAAGTTATTTTTCATATTCTCAAAATAGATTGAGACTAGGTTTTTGAAGAGTTAAAGGTCGCAAAGCAGCTGACATCTCGCTCCTGCCTTGTGCGCAAGATTTAGTTTCAGAATGTTACATTATATAACACGAACATTATACCAGATTAACAATTGTCAAAGGGAGTGTATCCTCAACCGTTTGATTTTCATACCCGTATGCACACGTGAGGATTATAAAATCAGCGCCGGTGAATAAAACGGAACGCATCGATTTAACTGAATGCGGAGACTTCGCACATTCAACGGTTTGATACGACCGCGTGTTACACCGACGTGTAACATTCTTATCGTTTGTTTATGAATATTCAAAGGTGTTTGTTAATGAATTGTACAAATAACATAACCCTAACAACACGTTAACCGATAATATTAACGTTGTGATACCGTTTTAGAAGGAAATATTCCTTAGGCCTTTGTCAAAGCATTTTAAATTTTAAATTTGACATAGGTGTTTGCCTTCTTCTATGGAGTTTTAGGTAGGTAGGTTTTAGTTTTCTCCATTTCATGAGATGAATGAATAAAATAGTCCTTCTAAGGCCAGAGCAACAAGCATTCAATCTAGGACTACATATTGCTAAGTTCGTAAATATCTAGTCGTCTCTACAATACGCTTGAAAAAAACAGTAGGTAACAGCATCACATTTGGTCGAATTTTTACTCAGTGTTGGTCCCATACAACCGTTACAAACTTTGTTACACAACGGTGTTAAACCAGCCCCAGTAACTTTGTATTTTGTAGTGTTTAGTGTCATCCCACATCATAGCATTTGAAATATGAACGGGTGGTGCGTACGAGGGGTGCCGTGCGGGGTGCAAGGCA
Source organism: Trichoplusia ni (assembly GCF_003590095.1). Lineage (NCBI taxonomy): Eukaryota > Metazoa > Arthropoda > Insecta > Lepidoptera > Noctuidae > Trichoplusia > Trichoplusia ni. The sequence goes on along the minus strand of NC_039488.1, from coordinate 1,028,933 downwards.
GGGGGGAGGGGGGCGTGAGCAAATATTGGCAGATGTAAGTGGATGGCGGTGCAGCGAGGCGCCGCCGCCCTTGCCGCGCCGGCCGGCGTCACGTGACAACGTATGACGTCACCACTCGGCCGACGCGCCACGTTCATATTTAATAGCAATCATAATTATGCTGTTATAGCCTCCTTGTTGTTTTATAGAGTGTAATTGTTGAGTTGGAAATTTAAATTATTTAAACAATTATTTGATGGGTATAATAATAGTGGAAATTATGCAGCATTTTCACTGCAAACTTTGTTCATTCGTGGTCTTTTGAAATTCTTGATTATGAACTGTGTTTTCATTTGCTTTTCCAGATAAAGATAGCTTTCTTTCTAACTATAGCTATCTTTCTAAACAACAACAAAAGGAACAAATTTTCTCACAAACAAAAAAGTTATTTTACTTATTGAAACTTCTATTTTCTCACATCATTCAATACAATTTACAACTTCCCTACATAAATACGTACGTAGGCTATACGCACGGGTTTCGGCGAGTATGGCCGAGTCATTAGCACCGTTCGCCTCGTAATAAGTTAATTGAAGTGCAAAAACGGCGACTTGCGATTAACATGGACGGGTTAATGCGTCACCGATGCCCGCTAAGTAACCGCGAGTATTACTTGGGTACTTGTAACACTTGCAGTACTTGCTTTTAGCTTTTATTGTGCCTGTGAATGGAGAAAAGGGTCAAAATCATTTAATTGTTTCACGTAGTCAAGAAGATTTTGACTGCACGGATAGCCGAGTGATCGAAACCCACTTTGCGCGACGTGTCGTGTTTTCGATCCCCGCGTAAGACAAACATTTGTGTGATCGACGAATGCTTGTTCTGAGGCTGGGTGTCTTGGTGCATGTGAATTGTATGTTTGTGAAACACCCCGCGACACAAGGATTAAATTCCTTAGTGCGGGAGTCGTTTTCATAAAAGAAAAAGACGATCTTTCTAAAAGGAAGAGGTTTTCTTTTTTCTTACCCTTTTCAATTTCTGACCCTGCGTCTTTCATATTTTGGTCAAGAATTGTTCGTGTGCCACTTGGACTACAACATTTTTCTAACATGAAAATTTTATAACCATTAATAAAGATATTGTTGGTGGATTTCCCATCACCGAAGAACTTAATTTGAATTGATGTGGAAAGTGTTTTATTGTTTTATGCGATATTTATGTTTCCCATTGACTTTTTAGTTTCAATTTCAAATTCTAACCTTGAGGTTTTGATACATTACCGTATCAATATTTTATTTTTAAAAGAGTAACCTATAACGTTTCGTCACGGTCCCATTAAAAATAAAAACATTATACTCTTTAAGTAGAATTTGACTTGTAACGCAATATAGCATATATAACCCGGCCAGTGTTTGTATCTGGTCCTGAATTCTCCCTCAGGAAATACAATTCCTGTAAAACGGATGTGTTCTAAGCTCGTACATAAATTCTCAGAAGTGCTCTTGAGATTATACAAGTTTACATGATGCATGGCCTGTTCCGTGAGGCGGAATCCTGGAAGCTAGCTTTGTGAGAGATAAATGAACCTCGAATAAGTGTTTAACTGCGGACTTTTCTATTACTTCTACTTTTGAAGCTGTGATAGAGATTTTATTATTTGCCGGAAACTAATGGGATTTTATTAGAGATCTTTGTTTAGTAAAACTTATCAATCACCATTGTTTTCAAAACGAACTATTTTACACCTAAAAAATATTGTTAAAAGTCCTTTTGTCAGTTGAATCTAAGAAAGGCGTTTGGTCTCAAATTACAGAAGGCTTAGTTTTTTAAGTCAGTACCTACAGAGTACACTTAATTTTCAGATATACTTAACTAGCTTTCACTTAATAACACCAATTAATACATCAATAGTTAACACCCAGACAGTCCAATCCCACCTGTCATAGCATCTCACGTCAATGTATCAGCTCCGGGGAACGGACGGAACAAACAAAATTAGCTGGTTCGCCGGCTGTCTGTCTGTTTGTCTGGGCATATAGACCGAGCAGTGTAATCTTACTTAGGGCTGCCGTCGTAGGCTGGCTATGAGCATTGCGGTGACGGACGAAACTCCTTGTTTTGTGAATATGGAATCAGCATTGTCTTCTACATGATGGTTGGCATTTCTACTTCATTGCGTGCTTCTTTAATTCTTTTGTTTTGTTTGTACCAAAGTTGTTAGGTGGGACATCGTTCGGGAGATCTATGTCTATCAATGCATCGTGATAGGCTGGGTTTGTTTATTGATTCCTTACCGAAACTTATCTTTTACACTCATTTACACTTCACTCCGTAGCCGCGTAGGTACATGTAAAGCACTTTAAAGCCTTATATTTTACTTAAAATGGGTTAGAAATATTCTTAGTTGGTATGGATATAGAAGAAAGAACTGGCTTTTGTGCCAACTGGACTGCGACAGCATATATTATTTAGTGTATATTCTTTTCCGTACCTGTAACTTCCTATAAGGAGGGATGTTGTTTTTCCAAAAAAGAAAAAATAAAGATATTCGTGTACATAACTACAGGGATATTATTTCTACGTTAGCTACTTACACAATGTCGGTATACACTTAGTAGATGGCTGGTTCCGGTGTAAGAGATAGAGGCAATTTCGGCGTTAACGGCTCCCACGGAACGCGGCGTGGGGCGAGAAAGTTGCGCCGCTAAAATGTTGCTAGACAAAAGTTTTTGTATGTAATTGTGCTTTTAGGATTCGCTTAATTTTATTGAATCGATCAATCGGTCGATTAATGTGGGAATAGATGATTTTGTAAAGATTTCAAGTTGCAGTGATTGACATTGATTTAGGATCTACTAGATTGTTATGTTATAAAGTCTATTGTCGGCAGTAGTTACCAATAATTTGTATTCAATTTAGAAAACCAACGTTAACTACAGTATCATATACATAATACTAAACGATCTTAAGACTCCACTTCTATGTAGAGTTCCTCGATATTATTAAACACACAAAAAAACATGTGATGACATTAAGGAATATGTACTTCGAATTTTCATCGCTATCTTTAATCATGATACCTTAAGCGACATTTTACCGCCACTTCGAAAGCTGCGTGGTCAGCGCGTCGTGTCCACGAATACATTACCCCGAGCCAAACGCCCGCGCTGCACTCGTCCTATGTGAAATATACCCCTGTAGGGGCCTGTGGTCTGAATCCGAAACTGCTTCAAGCTTAAAATCAAAATGTACTGCAAGTAGGCTCTTTTCAGGCTCTTTCGTTACTTTAATAGGAATGATGCTAGTTGCGCAATTCAATAATTTCATTCTTATGCCGAATAACCGGCAAGAAACTCCGTAACTCTTTTAAAAATGATTAATAAATTTCGTGTTTATGTTATTATAGTAAGTTTCCTACAAATGCGTAAGAGACAAGTTTAAATTGCCAGACGAAACAAAAGAACAAGAAAATTTTGGAGTAAAAGACGAAGGGAGACCTTTAATCAGCAGGGAGATCTCACAAAGACTCTATATAAAATTAACTGTTACCGGATTTTCGCAGTGTTGACCTACGGATATATGAGATTGATTTTTATTTTTTCTTCAAGTCCTATTACCCGTAAGAAGCGTTCCTTCTGCCTGCAACTATCGTATTGATTTTTACAATTCCCATCCCCATTAAAACAAAGACTGTTTCTCTATAGCTATGGATGCGAAGTCCTAAGATAAATCTATCACAGCATTGTATTGTTACAGAGTTCTCTGCGGGCTTCGGAAGCTGACAAGCGTCGTATGATGGATCGTATCGTTAAACTGGAAGACGAATTGCGAGTACTAAGACTGACCAATGGGTTAGTCGATGTATATCTTTAATTAACTAATTAATTTGGTCTAGACTATACTACTAGTTGGACAAAGTAGCTGTTCCCATATAGGGATGGTTTCTGGTGAATTTTTGTAACTGTATTCAGGCTAGGAAGAAGTTCTAAAAAAATATATTTGTATCTGGAAAAGCTAGAAGTAAACTATTTAAAACAGCTTTTTTTCTTCGATTTTTCACTTTTCCTTTTGTCATTACATGTCATGCATATTTCATTGTTTCAATTCATGTTTTTCTTATTTTGCTGAACATAAAGAAAATGTTGATAGACAAACTTTGCAATTCGGTTTTGAAAGTTATGTTGTTGATGTTCTTATTGTGTAAATTTTCAGTATTTTTCGATATAGTTTACTTTAAAACACAAGTATTTATATTATTTTCAATCACGTAACTACGATTCTGTAACTAACTAAATCTTTTTACAGCCAAAAACTTTACTAATCACCCACCTACCATTTCATATATATTTAAAAAGCTCATCTTTCAAAACAGTATCGAGTCCAACGAACATAAAATAACGAACGGCAACGCGGAAGACGCTGACGCCGAGCGCATGCGCCTGCGCAAAGAGCTCGCCGACATGCGCAAGGCGAAACAAAACGCCGAGGATCATTCTCTTAAGTAAGTTTCACTATTATACGGGAGAGAATAGTAGGATTGTAGAAATTGGTAGAAAACTTTATATTGATAAACGGTTTGCGTCAGCCCGGTTTTGGTCTTAGTTGATAAATTTCGTATTAAATAATTCAATCATTTAATCGAAAAATTCAATGTTGAATGAATCGCAAGTCGAACTCGTTTAGAAATTACCTAATAGCTTGACTCGCGATAATATATTTTCTATGTAAACCGTTTTCAATATGAAGAGTAGGTAGTCTAATACCATCAAACGTGTAAAGATTTCTTTTATATATTTTGCCTATTTGCTATTATGTATTGCAATAGAAAGGTGAAAGCAACAGATATCAGACACCGGGATAAGCAGCACTCTTGTAGTGTAAAGGTAGTAGTGGCAATAAATGTTACATCTTCTTTTGTTTTGGAGAGCTTTTGATCTCATTAGCAAAGCAATGGAAAGATTGTAATTTTAATTTTCACCAATTGTAGAAAGTTGGAACTCAGCGAAAACTTTGGTGTCGGTTCAATTTGTACATATTATAAATATTAATGTTTTGGGTGCTGGTTTATGTTTTATCTATTTACTTGAATGCTTATTAACATAATTATGTATTATATTTTATTAGGCGTTACAGCACAACGGGCTTAAGTAGATTGACTGAGCACCTTCACATAGTGTAAAGTGAAAAAATAATGTTGCAGACTCGAACGTCTTGTAACACAGCTACGTTCGAAATTCAACGGGCTGCAACTCACGAACGGGCCCGATTCGTTGCCGAGCGATGCCGAACACGACACGAGCGTGCGCGCGCGCCGCACGAGCGTCAACTCGGCGAACAACTCCACTGTGGTGTTCGGCCCAGTTACTGATTTGTAGCGAATGGAAATCGCTAATGCGGCCATCGGACTCGCCGCCGATCTATTCTGGTCTATATTGTATAAGTTCTCTTGAGACTTTGATAGTTTGTGATTTCGATATGAAAATTGATAGTCATTGTAGTTCGGCTTAATTATTAATAAGTCTCCTTGGTGCACGTTCGTTTCGTCGTTGAATCTCAATCAATGGAATTGATTAATTAAGTTAGTTGAAAAAACTAGCTCTTCATGTGAAAAATTGAATAAAAGTGTCCTAAATGTGTTTTGCCTGTTTGCTGTGTGTATAATAACAAACAATTAAAATATGTAGCTTTAAAAGACTCACATCACATTTGCTAGCTTAATAAATAATTGTCATTTTAACAATTTATTGTCAAACTTCGGGTTACTCCGGCTAATTTCGTATGAAATCGTATTCCCTGATAGTCTAATAATAAGCTACGTTCTATACGAATGTAGACGGAAATACACGACTCGAACATATGGGAGAGAGTTTCTGATATTCGACGATTCGACTCAAAACATACTAATAGGTTTTTTGTAAAAGTCCTTGGAGGCTTTCAGCCGTTTCTGGAATAACGATACACAGCATACGCATAACAAAATGGCGCCCATAGTTGTCAAACTATATTTTTCATTGTCAAGTAAAATGGGGAAATTCGTCCAATATTGGAGGCATAATGAAAGGCCTAAGTCAAACACAAAAATTGATAAAACTATTGGTGCTTACTTTTACGTTCTCAAAATATGTATGTAATCATTTCTGTACGACACATATTATAACTTACATATAACTAACTTGTACTTAAAATTATAAATGTTTGCTCATTTCGTAACTGATGTGATTGTTTTGACTGAAAATTTATATTGTTTTAGCATATATCGTTCAACTTACAGCTAAGTGTTGTGATAGCTGTTGAACAAATTCACAAAAATGTATGGTCACTAACAAACGCACTAAAAAATGAATGAAACACATTAAACGACGAGCAATAAAAAGTGTAATGTTTATCGGTCACCGGTGCCCTATGCAGCATTTAAGGGACTGAATATACTTTTGGTATTTAGGAATCATTCTGTAACCATAACAAGTAAAGTTTCACTTCTCTATGCTCATTTAAAGAACTGTTTTGCGACATTATCAATAAACCAACGCAATTCTAAGTAGATAATTATTAGACAAACCAATACAATTTTGTCAATTTGTTCAACAGATTACCGAACTATCGTCGCAATAATTATTGTTTACGTTATAACATACACAATAACATTATTACATATCATTTACTTATTTAAGGCTAATTCAGACGAGGCGAGAAATATCGTACATTGTGCTACATTGCCGGCTATAATACATCATACTTGATACCACACCTGTTCGACTTCGCAATGTATTGCAACTCACGCGATATTTCCTTTCTAGTCTAAGTAAGCCTTTATAAAGTCACAATGCACGGTTGTTTAACGTTTTCGACCAATTGGCTTTTCACACCTTCGTATTAAAGTGTTTTAATGTTTGCTATAAGTCAGCATTATTGTTTGTGCTAATGTTTTTCTCAGTTTTACGCTATTTATGTACCATTGGATACCATTTTGTGTACTCGTGTTTTGTTTGACTGAAATCTTCATATCGTTGTATGGTTCCGTACATATTAGCTCTGAGGTGAAGCTCACATAATGGTTATGTTTCGATAAATTGCAAATTGTTGTTGAGAATAAGTTGGTTCAATTGACTTGATTCGTATTTCGAAATGTTAGTGTGCTTTAATTCTTATGCAGATTTTAATTTATAACAAAAGTTTTTAGACTCGTTTAAAAAAACTTTCAGGGAATTGATAAACATTTTAATGTATTTTAGTCGATGCGTTGTTTCCACGAATATTCTCAATCTAACATTAGTCTCAAAATTAACTGAATTTTATCATACAGTTTTGTCTAGTTATATAAAACTGCTATTTTTAACACGAACATGCGTAATTCGTATTTAAAAATCCAAGTACTTGTTAACATGAGTTATTTTGTTTGGTTTTTAATGTGATAATTAATTGATTGAAGAACCCCCTGTGAATATTTTGTGTCCATATAACAGAATAATTATGTTTGCATGTCCACAAATAGTTTGCAAGTCAAATTTGATCGAGAAAAGTCAATTTATTAAAGATATTGTCATATAAACTAAAATATAAAAAGCTCGTTAAATTATTGATAATTTTGCTCAATGACAATTTCGTATTATATTTATGCTCATTAATAAATATTGTTATTATTAAGCGGCTGAAGACTAATTTCAAATAATACTCAATGAGACAAAAACTAACAAAGATTTTCGAATTAATGTTTTATAATTATTTGAATTACAAGGTAAGTGTAGTGTGATTGTATTAATAATTGTGTTATTATTTTTATTTAACGAATTTAATTCTTGGCTTAGTGTTTCGTGTGTGATTGTACTTTCTCAAAATCGTGTTTAAATGTCACAAGTGAAATAACAATTAACGAATTAATTATTTTATATTTGAGACCGCCAAGAAAATTGTCTGTAGTGAAATTGTATATTGTAGTTTAATAATAGTTAAAAAACTACATCGTAAAAGTAGGAGTTAATTTAGTCATGTAACACTGTAAAACATTAATTCAAATTGTAATCAGATTTCGAAATAACAATGTAGGTAAGTACAGAATTTTCTACAAAGTAAAATGTTTCTTATTCCCTTTTATATACGAGTCAATTTAAGTCTCTGGTACTGAAAATACTGATATATTAGTTTCCAAAGTACTACATCTACAAGGACTTAATCGACTGCACGTATAGCATAGTGGGGCTACCAAGCCAAACCCACGGTGTGCGTCGTGTCGCGGGTTCGATTCCCGCGTAGGACACGCATTTATGTGATCCACGAATGCTTGCTCTAAGTTTGGGTGTTGTTGTGCACGTGATTTGTATGTTTGTGAAACTCCCGAGACACAAGGATTAATTAAATTCTTTAGTGTGGAGTTGTTTTAAAAATAAAATAAAAACTTAAAAGTATTGTCAAGTATCAGAGATTTAAGTTGGCAAGTGTAATAAATAAATACTCTTGTTTTTTTTTGTAATTGATAATTAATACCCATCCTTGTCAATCCGTTATTTTGTTTCTAACCACCGACTTCATCCGATTAGACTGATATTACTAATTTATTTTATTAACTATTGTAAGACTCATACCAAATTCGATATTAATTAAAATCGGTAATATTGTAGCGGTTAATCTATATATTTAGCTTAGTAATTTATGGTTACAGGATTTGTATGCATCTGACATAATATTATTTAAAAAGAGAAATATAGGTATATGAAGTGGGTTAAATAGCAATACTACTCAAGGTTGCCAATTATAAAAAAAAATGTTTTTTTTTAGTGGCAACTCTCCTCGCAATGAAGAGTGTTTTTTTTTTGTTCAAAGTAATATTGTGTTAGATGCGTGCAAAACTAAATGTACCTATATTTATGCGAACAATAAAACATAGAATTTACTATAAATAACTAAATAAGCAATGTTTCAAGCAAGATACTGTTATAAATCGTGTAAAGTTGTAATAAATTGTAATACGGATTAGGCCTTGTACATTTCAATGTTAGCAAAATTGTAAAATTTTAGTTTATAGATATTCATACTTTCATATACATTAGGTTATAAATGGCTCGCTTTGTAGTAAATATCTTAAAAATCTTTCACGTATTACAAAATATCATTTTAGTCCAATGACGTTGAATTTGTTTAATAAAAGAAAGCCGATACTGTAGATACATCGAAATTAATGAATACTGCGTTTAGATTGCCCTTTTGGTCAAGTGACCTTTGGACAATCGTTAGCTTAAGATAATGCTCGAAAGTTTGATGGAAGATTAGTCTCATGACTTATCGAAACGAAATGACATTTCCATAATATATATTGAGCGTTTTTAATGACGCCTATTTAATTGGCGTTGGCTGGAAGGGCTGTACAAAAAAGACATATCAATTGGTACTGTGTTTAGCTAAATCTCGTAAAACTAGAAGCAAACCCCAAGATCACTTGAGAAAAAGTTACAATTAATTGCACGATAACTTCAAAACGAGCCATAATAAATAAAAAAATGGTGCCTTATATACGTAACATTATCCGCCCATAGCATATAATATGTTGTATTTCTGTTGTACTGTGCCATCTATCTGGCAACACTGCCACCACACTGGCAACACTGCTTCTCATATCCCTTAGTGTTGTGAATATTCAGACGTTATTTTATATTGCGCTATTTTTACTGTTTCTTCTGCTATAGTATGTTAAATTATAAACCCTCATTTATGAACTTTACTAAATAATTTTGTTCACCTAAAAAAAAAAAAATGAATACGAGTATTTTATGTATCCAGTGTATCTGCCATTTTCAAGTTTCTCATTAATTATGCATTTTTAGTAAAGTTTATGAATAAAGGGTAAACATAGTAAGTTATATCGTGCTATTAAGTAAATAAGTAATATGAGACATGTATCGTCTTTCCGTAAAATTATATCAAGTAGTAATTTAAAACTAAATTAAAATGTAGCAAAAATGTAACCTAATAATCGTATGACCAAAAAATAACTTAAATTAGTGATTCTTTTAAGATATTGTATTGTAATTTGTCTGCTTGCTATTGTATTCCTAACTGTCCCGTTGTGATATATCGTAATACTCGTTTCAGTGCTATTAAACTTATTTTCTTATACACAAATATTGCCTACATTTGTAATAGTTATTCATAATATAGTATGGGGTTTCAAATAAATTATATAATATTACCGATCTTTTTGCGTTTTAATTCTGAACACCCATAAATTTCAGTCCCGGGTTTTTAAATGATGCAACGGTTTACCCACGCGTAGTTATCGGGATCGCCCGACTAGCTCATACGCGCCAGCTCATAATTAAGGACTCCGTTTGGGCCCGAAACTAGTCGGGCAATCCCGATAAATACGCGTGGGTAAACCGTTGCATTATTTAATAATGAATCATCCTTACGAAGGCTAAATAAAAGATACAACGGATACTTATACTTTTGGTACATTCCAATACGCACAGAGATTTTTGTAAATCGTTTCATCAAGAATATTTGTTGTAACAAATATTCTTGCTGAAACGTCATATCAGGAACACTCAGATGTTTTGTACTACCGAGTTACTGAAGAACTCTACCTTAATGAAATTACTATAATTAGCTCGTTACACACAAAAAAAGACAAACACAGACAATCTATCACACATTGCAAGTGTCCACAATCAATCTCACTCATGTCTTTATGCGTTAATAATGAGTTCAATTGCGTTTTAACCTCACCCTTCCGCAACTAATTTGAATAAGAGCGAACCAACACAGTATTGTTTCTATTATTTTTTATCGTTTCCAATGAAAATATTGGCGCGTGCGGGGCGCGGCGCACACGCAGCGCGCGTGCCGGCCGCGTGCAACGCCATCTTGCGTGATGGGTGGGAACTTCCGGAGAATACGTCATCAGTGTCGATTGTGGGAAATATTGGAAGGTGCGATGCTCGTTACAAGTAATTATATGATAGTGTACTTGTACTGAAGTGATCATTTGTATATCATTTTGATCGAATGGACGGATTGTGTCGTTATGACCTGTGGGAAAGTTTTGTAGCTGTACCTCAAATTTTGTCATTGAAAATAGTCACAAATAAAGTGAAGCTTACCTATATCGGGTAGGTGCTTTTAAACGTGTTAGATTATTTGCTGGTTTTTTAAATTTATTCATTACGAGCAATTTAGTAGTATCTAGTAATACTAATCCTACTATCCTTCCAATATTATAAACGTATTTTTTTTTAAGTATTTATGGATGTGGTTCTCTTTCACGCAAATACCACTGAACGGATTTAGACGATCACTGGTAAACATACAGTTTATAACCAGGATTATCACATAGGATAGTTTTTATCCCGATTTTATGTTCCCGTAGGATCATTTTTGATTTTTAACCGGCGAGCCCGCGGGCACCAGCTAGTTTTAAGATAAAACTTTACCTACCACCATTAAACCTAACCACTGAATAATTTACAACTAGCAACTCGTTTTTCATGTAATATTATAATGATTATTTAATAAATTTACGCATGATTGGCCGCTATTATAACAATGAATATTTGAGTTGCGGTATGACCAGAGTCGGCGGTCAAATAGCACCGCATCGACAAATTGGGCACGAATCAATCGCTAGCCGCCGAACCGCAGCGACGAAACCTCCACATCATTATTGAACATGAATTAATCACACTTGTCGATTGTTTTAAGGGATGGGAATAATATCGATAGCATTGGACGCTTTTTTCTTGAAAATTTTAACTTTGTTTCGTACAAATTGTGTTATACTTAGTTAGGTGACCGGTGTTGGAAAAACAAATGAATAAGTTTTGTATTTTAAAAATCTTAAAATCAATGATTGTCCTTAAAACCTTAACCGTATACTCTACGGAGACTACAGACTACATTGATTTAGCTACTGTCTACAATTCGATAAAATATAAAAACATCAGTTTCAAAATAAGTTTTATATTTCTGAATGTTTTATAATCATGTAACACAAGCATTTACATTTATCTACGTAGTTACTCAGACCACCCTAGCATCTAACAGAAGCTCAAATTGTAAAGCGCGTCGCGTCCCTATCGCAATGAATATTGTATGTTGCAATTTGTATAATTTGATTAAGTTCCACCTGTCGGGCTGGGGAGCGACGTTTCTACCATTCCTCCTGCTAGCTAAAGCTATGTCGGCTGTATTAACTTAACTATGAATTTATTTTGGTACTTATCTCCGGTTTTAAATGAGAAATGTTTCGCTGGGTTTTTATGAATATTTTTCCGCCTTTGATTTTTAAGATTGTCTTCATTTCAGCTGTATCTTTTAAAATTGAAGCATTACTACCATTTTCTCAAGCTACGTTATTAAAAAAAAACTACAAAGAAGAAAATGTTTCCTCAATAAAATAAAATGTCTAAGGGCCGATTGTTCAATCGCCAGATAACTTTTATTCGACGAACATGTTTGACGTTCTGACAGCTTTCGCATAGAAAATATGTCAAACAGCCATATTTATTCCTCAGATAAAAGTTATCAGACGATTGAAAAATCGGGCCTTAGTAGAAAAGAAATGTTAAATAGTTGTCGAAAGTAATACTTACTGAGAAAATCAGGAAAACACGTCTTAGCACAATCACTGAAGCAGTTGTACTAATTTGTATTGGAACCTTAATGCTACTAAGAATATATTAAAGCGACCTTATACCAAGAAGACTTTTCCTAGGGCTACACCAATTAGTCGAATTAATGAAGGGATCACAAATAACTGCCTTTCGTATTGCAATAGTAATTTGATTCGTTTTCAATTAAATTACCGCTGTGTCGGACGTGAATGTGCGTTTTGTGTAACATGGCACGCGTCTAGGGCACACCTGCCGATACCAATACAGCCCTACCATATATTTCAAACTTATTTAGAGTTGAAAATACATTATTCTGCAAATCTCCACTCTTTTCTTCTGTTAATGTCAAAATAAAGACGCCATATTTGGTAACTATTTTTTTTCAAACAAGGCAATTATGGCTATTTGGACAGCAGATTTCTAAGCAATAACAATCGATTGAAAACAATCTAGTTTACACAAGCGTGCTTTATCTTCCCTTTTATGCATAACCGTATAATCACACCTACTTATTCTATTTTATTACTAAGATACCATCTTATTCGTCTACACGCATAATTTCCCGCCATATCATTTGAACACGTTTAACTAACAGTTATCTGACCGGCGCACGCGTATTTAATCAATCAGCCACCCTATGCTTATCGCGGGTCCCATCCCTACAAATTATATTATAATTATGCAACATGCAATGGTAATACTAAAAAAAGCGCGCGCTGTCAAAGTGACGGGTACTGTTCTGTATTGTTTTTGATCAATTGTATTTTTTTTTGGTTGATCGTTGTGAGACGAAATGGAGGAAATACTATGATAAGTGTAAGTATATTTTTATTAATGGCATCTTTTTTTAAACTTAAGTAATTCAAAGCCAGGAGTCTTTTAATAAACCTGTTGAATACGTTCTTTGAACCCTAACGTTACGTTAAATTCTAGATCTGTGCTTAAATACACTGACTAACGATACTTTTATTTGACATTTCTGCGGTGCCTTTGTTCTTGTTAATTACGAATCTGGAGGCAATTTACCTATATGGAATAAATAAATAAAAACTTGCCTTTCTCGAAAATCAAATGACTTTCCAATAAAAAAGCGGAAGCTCTGACGTGCATATGATTATAATTATATTTTTACAACTTTTATTGGGAGGGTCGCTCCGTGAGACCGAAGTAAAGAGGGTCACAGGTATGAGGGTGGTTTAAAGGGATGAGTTTGATGTGCTTAGGGATAGTATGATGCGTGAAAACCAGGTGACTACTGACGTGAGGGATTGCACACGATTTTAACAATGGTAGGTGACGGACCGATTGAGAGGTTAAAAAGTCAGGGAGATATAGTTTAACGCCTAATTTAAATTGTACAGGAAAAAAACATTAATCAATTGTTGTACGATAATTTGCTTGTTTCAGTCTTAAATAATTATTTATTAACGATATTTTTTACTATTAACTAGGTAATACTCATTTGTAACTTTTGTAAGTATCATTCTTTATCGTATTTAATAAGATCCTTATCTACCTAAGTACTTAAGATCCGCTTTATAATTGATAAAAACACTTGCTTCTATTATTCAAACTATTTACAATCTCAGCCATAGAGTGCATTGCTGAAGCGATCATTATCTTTAACAGGCCCTAAAATAAACAAAATCGTTCTTCAATTACACAAAGTGTGTGACCCTTTTGAGGTTATTTTTTAAATGCACCGTTCATTCTGACCACAATTACTTTATGCGTGTGAATAGATAGCGAAACACTAATTCAAACCTTAGACAGAGAAAATAAGATTTAAATTTGATTGTTGGTTATGTTGAAATAGTGTTGTTAAAAAAATATTTTTGCGCGGGAACGTACGCGCGCTTTTCGTTTGGGAGTCGGTCATCCGCGTCGGTTAAAGTGGGTGCACACAGTCGGGCACGCGTTACATTTTTTTTATTATTTATATTTAATTAATTTGATTATACTTGTGACGAATCTTTAGGGATATTGATATGAGAAAATATTGTTCTTTGCATGGATTTATTTTGATTGAAGTGCGGTTCCTAATTTAGATTGTTTATGGGAATGCTTAGGGTTGGGAATTCTCGGATATTCTTATTGTAGAGTTAGATATACTTTTCACATACAATTATTACTTGACTTTAATTATTTATGTGCACAAAACAATTTGAAAAAAAAAATATCATCAAAATTAATAATTACTTGCATATAAGAAGCAATTTTGCAGGCTCTAGATATTGTAAATAAATGTGATTTTTGTAGTATATCACGATATACTACAAAAATCGTCAAACTCCTACAAAACTGTGTTGACATAACTCACAAATTTCAACAACTAGAAAAAAATATGACACGCTTATAAGAAAACGCGAAGTCATTTGATTTGAGCGTCCGAGCGTCCGCGGCCACCCACGTTCTGTTTGTCTATGCCCCCGTTTAATTGTCTGGACAAACATTTATTAAGATCCCCTGTTCAGGCTGCTCGGCGTATTACTTGAAGACTAGGATAACCTTTTATGTATATTTTAAGGACATTTTTTTAGTGGGCAATCTGCGTCAAAGAATCTTCAAGGCACGATTCTTACAGGAACTTACAATACCTTACTCAAATATTGCAATTTTTAACACTTTGTTAAACAAAATATGAAGAAAATAATTCACATTATAACATATTGAGCTCTTGATGCCATAAATAATAATGCTGTCCCTCATCAGTAAATCGATTAATGAAAATCAGCCATTCTGCCCAGTGCTGTCAAAATACCTCACTATGAGACAGGTCTTGATGAAGCCTGCCTGTATGATGAGTGGTCTCGGCCTATGGTTTGTGGAGGTCGCCTCCCATGCGCGGGTGAATCCCCAGGACACAACTAGTCGCTCAAGAGTGCTTGAACACGGGTGGTCCTGTACACATGCACGACAGACTGGATCTATGGGATTTTATGGAGTGAAAGGTAATTTTATCGTGTATTCATGAGCAGTTTTGAAAGTTATGTTTTTTTAAGGTTATAATACTGCGTTGGTATTGTCATGTTCGTTGAACAAAGTCGATCCTCTGTAATAGGTACTTAGATACCAATTCTTTTTATTTATATAATTTGTAAGTGATATGCAAACGCTATTCTATTCTTTATCCTATACTGTAGCCGCTAAAAACATTGTGCACAACACAACACACACACACAACAAGAGTCGCTCCACGTAAAGTTAATTTCAGTAGGTATCCAGTAAGACTTTAAGCTTAAGCGTACCTAAAGAATAAGACAAGTGAAAACTTTCTCATAAAAATAAAGTATTTATCAGCTATCTATCAAACTATCCAAAAACAAAAACGCCAGCATGTCGTTCCCCTGTACCAGTTATGGCGAAGACACAAGTTTATGATGGTTTTACTGCGAGAGCCACTTAACGCCCGCCATAGCTACCGTGTAGCCCCTTCCCTCCTCCTCCCAGACCCTACCCCCCACAGCCCTCCCTTTAATTAGATGCACCACCTAGACGATGTTTTTATTCCCGTGCGTGCTAACGAGGTGTTCAAGACGTGAATTAGTTAAAAGCTTATTCATAATATGGGATGGTTATGATGTTTTTTATTGTAGGGTGATTAAAAGTTATATACGTAATTTTTTTATTGTATAGTAAACACCAAAATTAAGCCTATTAGTATTATTGGGTTACTGGCATGTGGATTTGATAAAGAGTTTGCAAATATACCTAATGCATGTCCTGTCTCGGGACAGAAAGGTTTAAGAAATGATTTCTTTTTCTGATTTCACATTATTTAGTTTCTATGAAAGTCGGTATGAGATAAGAAAGAGTATTTTTTTAAACAGTTAGAGTGAGTGCAGGCTTTGACTTCTACGTCAAACTATAATAGCATAGAAGTTGGGAATACAGAGATGGCTAGTAAAAGAGATTAATATGAACAGAATGATCATTTTTCTTATTCCTTATATTTGGGAATATGGCAGGAAGATGACAACTACAGTACACAGCTGATGTTACTTTTGTAAAAGGAACAGTCTGAATCAGCCACACTCACCTCTTAAATAGGGACTACAAACAAATTTCAGAGTGTCGAGGGTGGCCTGCAAAAATGAGCGCAAAAAAAGTAATAAGAGCGAAATTTGAATGACATTTGTAACTTCAGGTGGATCAAAATCAAAGGAATGTTTGACTTAAGATCGAACATTTATGCAAGTTATGCAAAAGTAGACCATATATCAATGTTTCATTCACAGGTGTTTTACCTAACTTTATTCTCAGCACTTACGTTCAATATACTCGTAATTATCAATTTGTGGTTGACCGCAACCTGCCTACTTGCTTTAGACGTTCACAAATAAATAAATGGGTATAGCTTTTGCCCAAGGCATCGTCCACGTGGATAGTCGATCTTCTGTCAAAGAGTTATTAGATAGTTAAGATATACTTTTGTGCGACTCATGTTTTGGTATAGATTCATTGAAATCGATGGTGTGGAGATGTATTTCCACATTCAGTTGCTAGTTCATTGTGTTCGCAAGTTATTTAGGAAAGCAATTTTTTACGCATTCTTATCATTCTTATCATCTATTGACCAATGCTGCAATATAACGATGGTTCTATTCTGCCGTACTAGCCAAGCCTTGTATGAAATTTCATTGCGTTAAACCACTGATTAAGATCCACGGCTTTCATACATTCAATCTAAGGGGTTAGCTATGGAACACTTCGACAAGTTCATTAAATAAAAATATTAACCTTATTCCTTACAAATTCCCACATAACCGCATAACAAACCCAAAACAATAAAAGGGTCGTTTCGTTTTGTATCCTACAAGTTTAATATGCAGTAAGACTTCGGGGGAGGTCAAATTAATTCCTTATTACGACTGTTAAATAATCGAGAGCCCCTTGCGAGGCTAAACCGCGGGTACATGCGTAATCAGGGCCGTAATAAATATCCCGGCGGTCCCCCGAGGCGGCCACTTGTACGGGATTACGCCCGGGATTACCGGCCGCGAGCGATGCCCGGGAATCGCGATATCGAGGCCTATCGGGAGCTGGTAGGTTCACATGGACCTTGTGATTCAGTGACGGTGTACTGGAGCATAGCAATCGTTGAAAGGTCTTTTGGAAGTCTTAATCGAAAATGGTCATGAGTACATGCAAATTAGGTAGATACGAAAAGTTTAATTTCGACGAAATGGTAGATAATAATTGTGTATAAATTTAATAATTAGATAAGTCCGAAGAATATAATAAATAAAATCATAAAATTAGCTTTTTTTGCGGTCAAAATCACTTGATGAAAGTTTAGCATGGTAACTACATTTTTTTACCAAGCATTTCAAAGAATTTTCAAAGTCTTCATTTAACACTTTTACACCTATTGCCAAAAAGTACCCGTCCAATAATGAAAAAAGCGCTCTTTTGTTCACCCTCATGTAAGCCCACCACGTATAGTTTGTGGCATAACTTTAATTGTTTTTTAAGCGACTAGGGGAGCGTGGGATGAGAACCTAAGACTCTATGGTCCTCTGATAAACGTGCTATAAGAGTGCTTCAAATGTTGTGAATATAAAGTTAAAACTTCAACGTTTATGCGATGGGAACATTGGGTGTTGTGGTGTATTGTACATGTTCATGTGTTGGTTAAGGAATGTTGTATCTTTAGACCTTTTGATGGAACTGTATTTTTAATTGATTTAAAAAAGAGGTTCTCAATTCTGTGTTTCGTTTTTTCTTGTATGATACCTAAGAACTTAGGGCTGAATTAACCCATTTTGTTGAGTTCTTTTTCCTTTGATGTCATTCGGGCTCATAATTTTATTTTTTGTTGGTGGTTTCTTTGTTTTACGCGAATGTTAGACATTGAAATGAAACTACTTTTACGGATTTTATCGCGGTTTAATTTTAGATTTTAGTTCCCGACGTTTCGAAACCTTTGCAGGTATCATGGTCACGGGCAGACTGAGATGGCGTTCGTCTTGACAGAAGATGTTGCTCGTTCTACCTTCATATTTTAATTAATTATTTGTGGTCCGACCTACGCAGTATGAGCTCACTGTGTCTTGATGTCTTGCAGCGCTGCTCTTGGGTTTGGCCTTGAGTTTATTTATTATTGGATCCCAAGTAGGTGATATCTTCCAGCCATCTTCTCTATTGAAATTATGGTGTTTTTTAATCTCAATAGCCTCGCGAAACATCCTAGGTAGGAATTTGGATTCTTTAGCGAGGATCTGTGGTTGGTCAAATCTAATATAATGGCTGGAACCTTCAGTATGTTCGGCGACTGCAGACTTCGTTGAGCGGCGGTGTTTGACGTCAGCTATGTGTTCTTTAACGCGGGTCCCTATGCTTCGTTTGGTTTGACCGATGTAAGAGAGGCCGCAGTCACAATCTAGTTTGTATACTCCTGCATCTTGAAGAGGTATGTGACACTTGACAGATGGTAAGGACTGGCTAATCTCTTTTTGTTGTTGATACAATATTATCATACGTAAAACTGAAAAATATTTTAAGCCTAAAGTGTAATTTAAAAAAAAAACTGATGTAGAATATGAATGAATTCATACAGTCCGCGAGAAAGTTGTCCATTCTTGGTAAGTTTTGCCTCAAACCATGAAATTATTCGATTATATTATCTATTATAATCATTGCATAATTGTTACGTAACAATCTTAAGGAAATGTCACCAGTAAAGAAGAATTTCTGTGTTATGTGTACACAGTTTGCATTTTGCGGTCTTTCTTATTAAATTATGATGAGTGTATTTCGTATTTTTGACCGCAGAACCATAAGACCAGTTGGATATGGTTATTCCTGTAAATGAGTAACTGCCAACTAAGTAATTGTTTTTCCTCTATTTTACTTAGTGATAAAATTCAATAGTGGGAATTACCGAAAACATCTAAAATAATCAATTGCCGATGTGAATATTAGACTAAGGGAAAATGATCAAATATCAAATTTTACTTACGAAGATTTCTCTAACACAAAAAAAAGAACTTTGCAATGGACATCAACAAATCGGCTTAGCTTACACCTGAAGTATTTATTTATTTAAGAATCCCGTATCTAAACAGAACACGTATCTGTCTGTCCGTTCATCTATAAGTACAATAGTTTAGGCACGTTTTAGCCAAGTTATGGAATAGTTGTTGTTTCATTATCGTGTGAAAAGGGAGAGGAAACAAGCTCTTGAGGCGGATGGCCCGTACCTGTGCGCCCGCGCAGACGCATATCCTACCTGACCTAGGAAAACAAACATGGCGGCCACGGGAATTTGTGTGGATATTCCTTGGATAAATATGGCACAAATTGTAAGTCAGGGTTGCTGATTTTAACAATTTAATGATAGAAAAAAGTTTTAAAATTTGTTTCATAGTTTCAAATTAAAATATTTTATTCACATATTAGCTTATATATTAACCTTAGCAGCATATCATAACATTTATTTTTTTACGACATAGATATCTCGCAAACTATTATATAAAGCTGCGTATAATTTAAGTATACTAAGTTTATTTCTCATTTAATATACTCCTTGTGTTTCTATTACAGACACTGAACATTTTACTTCCAATGTTTTTATACCATCATCACCACAGCTTATTTATGGTACGTACCAATCCCAGATTCCCAGTCACCGCATCCATTCTATTCTTACATGTTATGAGTGTGATATTTTCATATTTTTTCGTTGTGATTTTTTGAGTGACGCTCTAAGTGGCGTGATACAGACCACCCACGGAGATCAGGATGAGGAACCTTCACTTCAGGGACATAAAATGATTAGTATCTTATTGTTTTGACTGCTAAGAAAACCTATTTGCAGAATGGCCGAGTTATATGGTGTGAACTCATTTTATTATTGAAATAATAATGAATACGCAGGGTTTTGGTGAATATTTAAAGCTAGGTATGTTGTTAATGTTATGTGTGTTGATGGAAGAGGGATTAAAGAGTTTGGGTTGTTGTTTTGATTAAATTTATTTTTAGTAAAACTTTATATGGGTATGGTATAGATTTTCAATGGGTAGTTTAATGAAACTTATTTTAAATAAACTATAAACCTCTAATGTTAGTATCGGCTTTAAATACCTTTGAACTCGCAGTCAAAAATGTCAGATAAAAATATCTAGCTTTTCAGGATATTATTATTAAAAAAATCGTAAACAAAGACATCCAGACTCATGAAAAGCATTCGTGGATAATACAAATTCCCCCTAAGCGGATATCGAACCCGCGTCATGTCGCGCTCTGTGGCTTTTGTGTGGTGACCTCAACCAGACAGCTATCCTTGCAATCAAACATAAGTATTACATTGTTAAAGTAGACAACTTTTACTATTTAATGTGACGAAGTGTTGAAAACAGACGAACATAGTCCACAATTACAGAAGAATGCCAACAAATCAAATATAATATACTCGTATCTTCATCTGTTTTGTACCAAAACATTCTAATGACATTCTAACATATTATCATAAAACATTTATATTTATTGTAATAGCAAACAAAAAACTATCGTTACAAGTATCGCAATAAGTTTTTATACATAATATTTGCTTGCGTATTATGTATAAAAAATAAAAAGACTGAAGTGGCTAGAACAGACAAGTCAGTACTCAAAAACTGTTATTGTTAATTTTTAATCAGTAACTTAGTAAGTTAAATAAATATTGTAAGTGTTTGAAGCTAAAGTAGTTTCGTACCGTGGTCTTACTCGCGGATTGTGAGACACATTGAAAAATATCTACTGCTTTCAGTTTTTTTTCTGTAAAGATTGACTCCCGCACTTAGAAATTTAAACCTAGTATCGTGTACTGTCACAGATATTCAAGTCACAAGCACAAGACACCTAGATTCAGGACAAGCGTTCGTGGATCACACAAATATAGGTACTACGCAGGGATTGAGCTCGCGACACTACGCGCGCAGTTGGATTCCGTGGTGACCTCTACCATTTGGCTGTCCATGCAGTCTGCCTTAGTCAAAAGTTATCTACTTATAATATCAGTTAAAGATGTTCCACTGCTTTGCTCACGCCTCTTCTCATATAGGGAAAGTTCGAACATTTATCACTACTATTTTAATTATTATAGTGATTCCTAGTTCATCCTTCGTCTTCAGCCAACGTAACAACCTTGTCAAAATTGATGCAGCCGTTTCTGCCTAAATACATAACCATACAAACTAACAAACTGAATATTAGTTTCATATTTTCAATTGATTCCATGATGACCTAACTACGCCTGAGGCGGTGTCCATGTAGACAAGTAGGTAGTTATTTTTTACATATATTTACGCAGTAGTAATTTTTTGTCTAATCAATTTACAAATTCAAAGACCTCTTGGAAAGACTTAAGGCTTTTGAGGAAGTAATTCTAATTCAAGATATTTTTTGTTTGTTTTTTGAAATTCTTTATCGTACGTAGTTGTAAAATTAACACTTGATTAAGTTGCAATAGTGATTTATTAAGTCGTGTGTAAGGTTTTCACTAACTTAAAAATATTTTATGTAAGTATAGTCGTGTAAGTGGCAGTGACTGCTGGGCAAAGGTCACCATACAATGGGAGCCAGCAGATAGACGGCGCTGGTCGGCCTAGGAAGCGGTGGACGATATAAATTATTATAATCGTGTGGACTGGTGCCATGTGACCCAGGATAGAGAATCGTGGAAGGGTTTGGAATAGGAGTTCGCCCAGCAGATGGCTGCATAACAAAGTGAGCGAGTGTAACGTATAAAGTCACTGTTAAGAAAATATATTGGACGATGTCGTTTCGTTTTTTACATAATAATAAATGAAAGTGTTCCCAGATTTAGTCCAAAATTGTGTCGTAATTCATGTTATGTCGCTTTACTTAATTAACCTTTTATTTTTCTATTTAAAAAATATCATTTTACTTCTCACATTTCCATCCACTCCGACATTTCACCCAAGAGAACTAGTGTTGCCCAAATGCAAGAACAAGACGAGACTTAGCCAGTCTTGGTCTTGGTCTTGCGCCAATACACCTGGTCTTGGTCTTGGTCTTGGTCTTGCGCTCCCAGTCTTGGTCTTGGTCTTGGTCTTGCAGCAAGAGTCTTGCAAGTCTTGCAATTACCTATTAGTCTATTACTATTTATTAAAGTTTACTTTAAATCTTAGAAAAACGTATTAGAATTGGAACATTGTAAACTTGAATTAACATAGCCATAGTAATGATCAAGCAGATTAATAAATAACTGAAAATTTGATAAGAAATTCGAAAAATCAACTGACCTATATGTCGTTTTCCATAGAAGTAACTGTTTCTTAATAAACATTTATGATTTATAAGCTTACATTTGCTAAAGCATGTAAAAAAACAAATTAATTACAATAATTAAAATATTTTATAATATTATAAAATATTATTAATGTATTTAAAAGTGGCTACAATATTTATTAAACGGGTGATATTTGAACACTTTTTTGCTAATTTTTTTTGTAAAAACTTAAGAAATATAATGACTAAATGTAAAATAATAGTACCTAAGTAATTAGTTTAAAACCATATAAGTAATCAATATTATAATATATACTTACTAGAATGAATTAATATGACATCTACTACCTATCCTTACCATTTTATCCTAATCATAATACTACTTGCGTGATCAGTATAATGTATTCATTTTCATTCTAAGCACTCTGAAACTTATTTATTCTTTGGAACACCTGTAGGTACTCTTAAAATTCGAAATTATTTTGCATGAGTATACCCTATTGCCCTATGGCGGCAATCAAATAGTATCAAATGTTATGATTTCGGCGTGGCGGCAACGATTGCTTTAGATTTCTAAAGAAGCCGCCGGCGCGTGTATCATAACCATGTACTTCCGAAAAGCGGCAAATTTCTTTGAGAAGTAAGTACAAACCCTTTGATGCCGCATTATCAAAGTGCCGATGGTTAAAACATAACTATGTATGCACTCAGTTTGATTTTAATAGATATTTTTTTATTCGCTATGTTTATAGTATTAGTCGTAATGCGCATAGGTCCAGTTTTTCATATTCTTTGATACAGTTTTTTGCGTCTCATAGAATTCCTAAGCGTACCTACCCATACCCCGAACTGTTACACCTAACTACTCAGTGAAATAGCGCTAAGTCCTAGCTGCAAGACACAAGAGTCTTGCAGGCTATGTCTTGTTCTTGCTCAAGTCTTGCACGGTCAGTCTTGGTCTTGGTCTTGCTAAAAATACGCGGTCTTGTTCTTGGTCTTAGTCTTGCAAAAACGCAAGAACAAGACCAAGACTGCAAGACCAAGACTGAATTTGGGCAACACTAAAGAGAACATTATAATTCTAACAACAAGTAAATATTATGATATTATAATGTGTTATGATTACCAAACATCAAAATATAAATAATTACAAAAGCGAAACCAGTGCAAAAATGAATAACTATTGACTCTACCTCCAAAAATATTGAACACTTGTACAACAAACAAATTTTTTGTGCATTACCTCATTGATATCGCAACGATGTATGGAGTAAGTATGTAGTATGTATGATTTTTATTATTATGATGCGAGTGGTCCTTGTGTTAAGTATGTACAGAGTACGAGTAGGCCACTGGCGTGAACCAGTATGTAAATGTTGGGACAGGTACAGCTACTGGGCAAGGCTAAGGTGTGCTGAGCTTGAACGGGGCATAGACGTCATTTGTTTTTTATTTTGTAGCTCTTGTTAGTGCCTCCGCCCGATATAAGTCGAAGACGATCGCACGGGAATATAAAATCCGCATAAAAACTATCCCTTAACATCCTATGCGTTGATCCAGGTTATAAACTATCTTTATACTAAATGTTGGCTAAATACGTTAAGTAGTTTTTGCTAATTAACATCCATCTAAACTTACAAACTTTCGCATTTGTGATGTTAATTGTTTATCCAATGTATGTACTTCAGTTCGAGTCTCGACATGATCAAGCCGTCTTATATCATAGGTAGGACTAAAGAAAAAAACTCAGCTAATTATAGAGCTACTTTTTTTTATTTATCCATCTAAATCTACCTGATTAAAACATTAAAATAAATTTTAATATAATACTATAAGATTATTTATTAAATGATGTAACGGTTTACTTACGCGTATTTATCGGGGTAGCCTGACTAGTTAGACGCGGCGGGATCGCGACTCTCGATCCTGCCGCGTCTGCTCATGATTAAGGACTCCGGTTGGGTCCGAAACTAGTTGGGCTACCCCGATAAATACGCGTGAGTAAACCGTTACATCATTTAATAATGAATCATTCTCACGATAGTTATTATAAAAACTATAAGATTAGCTCACTATTTTTAAGTGGTTA
This sequence comes from Trichoplusia ni, assembly GCF_003590095.1. Taxonomy (NCBI): domain Eukaryota; kingdom Metazoa; phylum Arthropoda; class Insecta; order Lepidoptera; family Noctuidae; genus Trichoplusia; species Trichoplusia ni. Next base: position 1,004,030 of record NC_039488.1, on the reverse strand, counting down.
CTTAAAAGGTGATATTTCCCCAACATCGCATGGGTTTGTAATTTTATTAACACCCAACCCTTCGCTTCTATTAGAATACAAACCTGTGGGAATTTAATCTGTGGAAGTGTTAGGAAATATGTAAAACAAAATATTTTTGGTAACTTCCTTTTCGCATCATAAATTTAAGTTTCCATATCTAAAATCTATAAACTAGTGAAAATCACTTCATTTCACATCGCTCAAAACTTGCCGTAACAGTAGTATTGTTCAAACATTCATCAACAGATGGCGTTACCAGTAGAGAAACACGATACGATTTAATATTTATCTATTTTTATAATATGCTTTTGTTTTTACATTATAACTAATGTATCAATTAAATAATACATTCGTATCTTTATTCCCACAAACTCGACAGGAGGTCTTCAAATAATTTAGCGAAGTAAAAGGATTTTACTCAAAAATCGTCAATACAAGATTCTCACGTCAATTTCAACTCGATCATAACACAAAAGCCTACAGTTTAGTGTCATTTGTGACACATTAGCAAAAGAAAAGGATTTTAAAGCAATACGTGATAATATTTTGTGGTTATGGCTTACTCTACCTGCTATTATCTTTGGCCCTACCACGACATCTTTAAAGAAGATTTTTGCATTCGTGCGAGAGAGATGGAGCTCTACGCTGTGTATAGTGCTCTCTCGCTTCCGCACTTGCAACAGTGTTACTTTAAAAGGTGTTGGTCCCTAACCTAATCCTTTATTATTTGCCTTTATCTAAGGTAATGCAATCACAGCTATTGTCTAAATCTCTTTGTGCGATTATCTTTTTGCCTTATTGCTTGACTTTGGTCAGCTTTGTGTTGAACGTAACAATTGGTTATTTTTTTTGTAATTGCGTATGTTTTAATTGCTCATTTGTGAATGAAAGCTGTAAAGGGCCATTTTGAATAATGTTTACAGTTTCACGCTAGGCAGGGCGTGAGAAATTGTATCTAATAAGAATTAGATATTTAAAATTACTGATTGATTTAGTTACAAATTTCTGTATGAAAATATTTATTAATTAATGAATTGTAAGCGTTGTACTACGTAAAAAATAAGGATTTCAGAAGGAACATGCTCTTTAATTAAATCAAAGTCCGAATAATATTAACGTTTTTGTATTAAATTTAGTTCATTAACTCGTGAGACCGACAATAGCTACAGATAATCACAAAAACGGACCTTATTTCTACAAAATTAAAGGTCTTAATTACGAAACTTAACTCAAACAGTACAGTCAGCGTTAAAAGTCGGTAAAATAATTGCACTTGAGAAAGAAAGACGCTCTATATTGTATCGTGTGCTATCGCACTACCACAACTAAGATTTCTTTAAACCCAGTCCCTTACAACTTTTTCTTGCATTTCAAAAACATTCAAGTCACTTGAGAAACGACAGACAAAGACACACGCATAGTCCTACGCGAGGATCGAACCCGCGAGTCGTCGCGCGTATCTCCAACGTAGTGACATACAACACTCGGCTATCCATGCCGTCAGATAATGCTTCAAGAGCGATACCTATGCCTAATTACATTTAACGACTTTTGTTCCCGACTCTACATAGTTGTTATATTATTATAATGATAAACAAAACATTAATTGAGTACACAGCCGTCGGCATTAAGGAACTTTAAAGAAGACAACACAATACTAATTACTAATTGAATTGAAAACAATACTAATTAGCTCACGATAATCGTGAACCAACATCAAAGTACAGAACAGGGTTTAATTACTGCTGTCTAGATAGACTGGACTTATCTTACGTCGTTAGAGAAAATATTTAGGATAAATTTTAGTAATTAAGGCCCGTTTCTAACCTAGGAATATAAGTGGACTTTTTACGAGATACGGTCTGGTAACGGACGGACAGACACCGGTGCTTCAGTAATAGGCTCCATTTTTATTCTTATGGCATAAATTCGAAATGTTAAAATCAGCAGTCTGAATCCCGTATCGCGCATCTTTTAGCGTTTCCATGGTTTTCAAGCACAATCACACTGTCACTTCTAACCAGATTATAATTATTAAAATTAATTTAGAATCTTATTATTTATTTACTAAAAAATATAGTAAAGTAAAGTATTGTTAGTTAATACCAAAACAACGATGTTTTCGCTTCAAGAAATGAGCGGTAGTGTCCAATTAGCGAGACATGTTTAGTGAAACTACAGCTCACCGTAATGATACACAGGGCTCGCCACACGACGACAAATACAATTATATTGTAGATGCTAGTCGTGTGACGTGGGTTTACTCGGGTCATTTTCACCTTTCAATCGTTTTTATTTGCCAAAAATCGTAAAAGATAGAGAGGTTTGGAAGAGGAAAGGGGAGGTCTTTGCCTAACAGTTGGATCTAAAACAAGCTATATCTATATTTATATGAAAAAACCTTTTGCATCTATAAATAACATACAATATAGATTTATATTTTAAAACATATAGCCATATTTTTTTCTGTGCAAGAATCGTTGATTCGTTTTGTCAGGAAATATTGTTCCTAACTTCGGTAAACGTCTTTTGTAACCATGTTTTTTATATATGAAAACTCCTTCATAAACTATAATCTCAAATTAAAACAATATACATTTTTTGTTGCAACTGCCCTTTAACCAACAATTATCGTCTTTATACTATAACGAATTAAAAATGCCTCATATTAAAACTATATAAATACACAAAACCCCTTCTATTCAAAACCCAATACATTAAAATATCCGTGTAAATAAGAACAGTATAATTTATATAAAAGCCAGTAAGTATCCACGTTATGTGGTATAGGCAGACAGCCGCGGAGGGCGACACGCATCTACCATTAACCGAGATCCGGTGTCAAGTTGCTCACACTAGGTTTGTTCCACTTAGCACCTAGTGTACGTCCTGTGTTCGCTAGGAGAAAGTGGAGAAAAAATGTTTTCCAATAAGAAAAGAATATTACTTTCAGATGAATTCATTTTCTTATAGATAAGTTTCTGTATTTTTTTTTTGTCACAGCGCCAATGAGGTTAGTCGGTAGACGATGAAAACGTGCTGTGTAACGGCCTTTTTTTAACAACATTTTTAAAAACAAGTTTAAATAATAAATAAAGCGCCAATTTATTGTTATTTTAAAATGTGGTTCATATTTTAATTTTTTTAATATGATCAAAATTCTAAACTTCGTATTATACTTCTTAACAATAATTTGCCCTTATACTTTTTATATCCTGTGTCACATCCCACAGCTTCGCAAAGGGTTCTACCTTCTTCATCCACACCTCTCTTTCTGTTGCCCTCATACTACCAAATAATAAGCAGAAATAAATACAACTTCTATAACACAAGACCTAGGTGGAACAAACCCATATATTGGCTTCATGGGCCGCCCGCGCGGTCGATGTAACACTATCTCTTTTCCATTCCATTTATTTTACATTATTGCCCACGTACGATACAGGCTCCCCTTATATCCAAAGAAGCATATACATAACTGTGTTTTATTTCACTATAGGCATAGTTAACTACACGATGATTGTAATGTTGCTGGTGGGCAGGTGACTTTGTAGTTGACGGATTTGGCATCTTTGGAATTAACGGTCGCGTTGGGCGATTATTACTTCGTCTTTTGACTGTGTTTACCACATTTTCCGAAAATGGGGGAATCCACAATATAAACGTGGCGTCACAAAATTCCAGAAATAAAAAGTAAAAGTTATGATAACAGATCAGATCAGATTTTATTTGCTCATCACACAAACGTTTGTACTGCGTGGGAATCGAAACCACGATACAGTATAGCTGTCATTGTCAGTAACCTCTTGCTGGACCAACAGTAAGTAAGTTTTGCATCTACGGAACAGAGACGCCGTTCTATGCCTTATATCATACTATCTCGTTTCCTCAACTCGTAGTAGATTCCCTAGTATAGGGTAAAATAATACAATGTATTGGCACCATCAGCTGCCGTAACATTATCTCTCCAATGTGTTACTTAGTAACACAATCACTTAATATTTATACATAGGTTTTGTGCTCACCCTAAAAACGCGCCCCATGTTGCTAGGGTGGGTATGCTTTCACGTTTATTTAAATTAGATTCGTTTTATGCAGAAGATATAATTATTTATTTATTTATACTTCGTATACATGAAAAATGTACAATAGGAGAATTCATGCCTAAGGCTTTTTTTACCAGTCAACCACAGGGTTTTGTAGAGATCATAAAAAGTAGGTGCACGTTCAAGTTTTAAAACACTTAGACTCAAACAAATATTCGTCTAACGCAGGGATCGAAACCCCGACACAATGGGTTTGGCATGACGACCTATACCTGACGGCTATCCATGCACCAATAAAACCATCATACTCCCACTGTTGATCCGTCATCCCATATAGGGAGATATAAAAATCTATACATTTAATTATTGAAAATAAAATAACCCACCTACTTACATCCATACAAACCGGGTCTATAAAGTTATGTAAACTGTCCACACGGGGCATAATGGCGGTCATAAAACAAAAAAA